>NW_016107955.1:283234-294909 GCF_001604975.1 Cebus imitator | reverse complement strand
AAAAAAAAAAAAAAAAAAATCAACAAGTCACAAATCCGGAGAAGATATTTGCCACACTTAAATGAAGAAATGGTTAATATGTAGAATATTAAAGGAACTCCTACAATTAATTTTAAAAGGACAACCTGGCTGGGCATGGGGGTCACGGGGTTACACCTGTAATCTCAGCAATTTGGGAGGCTGAGGTGGGAGGATTGCTTGAGCTCAAGAGTTCAAGACCAGCCTGGGTAACATGGAGAAACCCTGTCTCTACAAAAAAATACAAAAATTAGTCACACCTGTAGTCTCAGCTACTTGGTAGGCTGAGGTGGGAGGATCACTTGAGCCCAGGAGGTGGAGGTTGCAGTAAGCCAACATCGTGCCACTGCATTCCAACCTGGGTGACAGAGGGAGACCCTGTCTCAAAAAAAAAAAAAGGTTAGCCTGATTTTTTAAAATGAGCAGATATGAATGGGCACTCCAAAGAGAATTAAACAAAAATGGTCAAAAACACATGAACTTTATTATCAATAAGGAAAATTTCAATAAAACAAGTAATTATAATTTTATACCCACAAGTTGCCAAAAATGTAAAAGTCTGTTATACCAAGTGTTGGTGCGAATGTGGAATGACTAGAATTTTTATACACTATTGCAAAAGTGTAAATTACAATCTCTTTGGAAAACAACGTAGCACTATCTTGTAAAGTTAAATATGCACAATACCCTATGATCCAGCACTTCCACTCCTAGGTCTATACTAGAGAAACGTTCCCACTCTGTATATATAAATCTTTAAAAATTGATAAGTCCTTCTGTCTTTTTCTCTTGTAAAAAAAAAATTAACTGAGTTGTTTGTCCTGCAGTCCTAGTCTCTCTTGAGTCCACCTCAATCAGGGTTTCATCTCCAGAACGCCATCAAAAATGTTCTTGTCAGGCCAGACACAGTAGCTCACACCTGTAATCTCGGCACTTTTAGGAGGGTGAGGCAAGAGGATCACTTGAGCCCAGGAGTTCAAGACCAGCCTGGGTAACATAGTATGTGAGAGAGAGAGAGGGAATGGTAACACATTTTAGATAGTGTGTGGAGTGCTCTTGGAGTAAGGATGATGGGGAAAAGACCCAGGACACTTCAGTGGTATCAATAACGTCTGTTTCTTAGCTGGGGAGTTGGTTCACAGATCTCTATGTTATCATGCATCCTAACTTACATATATGGGTTATATATGTTCTCCTGTATGTATCAACTACTTCACAATTACAAAATAGAAAACACCAAAAAGATCCAAAGTAGCTATAGGAGGAATTAAAGAATCCTGCTCCAAACAAACGAACAGCGTATACAAAGGCCCTGGCATGGGAACAGTTACTGTGTTGGAGGACTTGATCGGTGTGCCTGGAGCACTGTAAGCAAGAGAGACGGTGGTTGGAGACAAATTGGAGAGGTATGCAGGAACCAGATCTTGAAAGCTCACAGTAAGGAGTTTGGATCTGATTCTAAGTACAGTGGGAAACTAGTGGAGGATTTAAGCAGGTGAGAGACATGATCAGATTTATGTTTGCTAAAGATTTTGGCTGCAGCTTTGGCTGGGTTACATGCCAAAAGTGAGCTTCCCAAAATATGAAGGAACACAGGCAAATTTAAGCTTTCTAGCTTTTCATTTGACCAGAAAATAGGTAATAAAAATAAATATAAGGGGGGACATATATTTCAGAAAAGAAAGCTGCTTCTGCTTTCTGTGATTGGGCTATAGGAGTCAATAGGAAGCTGGAAGACCACTGTGGAGATGGTTGTGATTATTCAGGAAGGTGGCTTAGACCAGGGTTATTTTGAAAGAGGGAGTGAGGAAAAGGAAGGATTAAAGGATGTCTCCTAGGTTTTTGGCCTGAGCAACTTGGTGAATAGTGGTGCCATTTATTGAAATAAGGAAAACTGCCAGGCGCGGTGGCGCGTGCCTGTAGTCCCAGCTACTCGGGAGGCTGAGGTGGGAGGATTGCTTGAGCCCAGGAGTTCTGGGCTGTAGTGCGCTATGCCGATCGGGTGTCCGCACTAAGTTCGGCATCAATATGGTGACCTCCCAGGAGCGGGGGACCACCAGGTTGCCTAAGGAGGGGTGAACCAGCCCAGGTCAGAAATGGAGCAGGTCAAAACTCTTGTGCTGATTAGTAGTGGGATTGCACCTGTGAATAGCCACTGCACTCCAGCCTGGGCAACATAGCGAGACCCTGTCTCTTAAAAAAAAGAAAGAAAGAAAGAAATAAGGAAAACTACATAGAGTACAATGAAAAAGGAGTGTTATAGATGTGTTTGAGGCTTAGGAAGGTGAGAAGGGGTCAGATCATGAAGAACCTTATAAATCTGGCAAAGGGGGTTGGACCTTATCTTGTAAGCACTGGGGAGCCATTTGCTTTAAAGGTGCTTTCAAAGGCTTTATGCTGAGGATTACCATGGTCAGATTTGCTTTCACAAAGATCACTCTGGTAGCCAGTGCAGAGAAATCCAGTGCAGAAAGGGTAACATTGGAGCAAGAGAGCCCAGTGAGGCTCCTGAGATACTGCCTGACACCAGATTGTGAGGCCTGAGTTAAGCTGGTGGCAGCAGAGATGGAGAACACAGTTAGAAATATATCACGAAGTAAAATCAGTAGGAATCAATAATGGCTGAAATATTATAAGGAGAAAGGAATGGGGGTGGTGTGTAGTCAAAGATGGTGGTCAGCACTGATGGGCCATTCTACCTCCCTTTTGCTTCAGATGTATAGCATAAACCAGTCAACAGATCTCAGGGAAGCAGCAGCCATTGAGGCTAAAAGAAATCGAGAAAAAGAGCGACAAAACCGATTCTTCAATGTGCGGCACCGAGTCATGGGGGTGAGTGTAGTAGGGACTGTTGCTCAGGATTGGGCCACCTCACTCTTACACCTGGAGAGGAATGTGTAGCAGTGCCCATGAGAGCCCTTTCCCTGATCCAAGGCAGGCTCCTAGGGTGGGAAAGGAAGGAGAGGGAGAGAAGGGGCCCACCCCTACAGGCCTGGGAAGGGCTTAGAAAGAGGGATGGGTCAGTGCAGGGGAAGAGACTAGGGGAGAGAGCTGACCCTTCTCCAGTCAGCTCTGGGCCATGTGACCTGGTTCTAGAGACAGGCAACATTGAGCTAAAAGAGGCCTAAAGAATATTTGGAGGCTGGGTGCAGTGGCTCACACCTGTAATCCCAGCACTTTGGGAGGCCAAGGCAGGCAGATCACATGAGGTCAGGAGTTTGAGACCAGCCTGGCCAACACGGTGAAACCCTTTCTCTACTGAAAATACAAAAATTAGCTGGGTGTGGTGGTGCATGCCTGTAATCCCAGCTACTTGGAAGGCTGAGACACGAGAATCACTTGAATCCAGGAGGAGGTTGCAGTGAGTTGAGATCGCACTATTGCACTCCAGTCTGGGTGACAGAGTGAGATCCTGTCTCAAAATTGCTGCATATACCTAAACTATCTCTGTAAGGCTTTGTAAGAAACTGTTAACCAGGCTGAGAGACAGAGATGGAAGGAATACTTACTCCTCACTAAACTGTATTCCTTTGTGTATGATTTTTTTTCCTTTTTGTATGATTTTGAAATGTAATGAATGAATTATAATCAAAATAAAGAGAAAATATTGATAGTTTAAGAAACAAAAGATTGCTAGGTGAGTGGATAGATGGGGGATGCAGCATGGTATTCTGGAAAAAACTCTGCACTATTCAAGGCCAGGTCTGCTGACTGTTGCATGTGTGGCTTTGGATAAATCACCTGTCTTCTCTGAGCCCCAGGCTCCTCTTGTGTAAAATGAGTCTGAAGGAAGTGAGGTGAGTATTAATACACAGTGGTAGCTCTGAAAACCAGTGCATGGTGCCTGCCATAAGTAGTTGGCTAAAGTATGAGCAGTCTGATTGAGATCCAGCTGACAAGCATTTCCTTGGGGCCTGCTCTGTGCCAAGCACTGTTTTGGGCAGTGGGGATACAAAACTGACTAAGGCCCAGTTTCTGCCCTGAAAGGGCTCACAGTCTGGCGCAGGAGAGGATAGAGAGAGGCGAACTTCACTATAATGTAGACAGTGGGTTCTAGATTCTATGAGAGTAGAGCCTGCCTGAGGAGTCAGGAAGGTGAAGCCTGAGCTGGTCTTGAAGGACAAATTGGAGTTTGTATAAAGAGAGGAGGAAAGTGTTCCAAGTGGAGGGAGCAGCTTGAGCAAAGGCTATTGGTTCAAAACAGCCTAAGATATGCAGGGAACTGTAAGCACAGCTCACAAGGGTAAGCGTGGCACAGGGGAGGAGGGTACTAAGAGATGAGGCCAGAGAAGGAGGCAGAGGCTAGACCATGGAGAGGCTTACAAATCATGCTCAGGAGCTAGAACTTTATCCAGTAGGTACTGGAGAGCTACAGGAGGATTTTGAAACATGTAAATTCTAAGTTTGTGGTAGGGCATTAAAGGCCCCCTGCTGGGCCCCTACTCTGATTGTGCTCCTTTCTTTGGGATCAGGTGGATGTCCAGGCCCTAAACAGCCAGGTGGCAGAGCGAAAGCGTCGGGAAGCAGCAGAAAAAAGCAAGGAGGCAGCCTATGGTAAAAGCGCAAAGCCAGGGGCCAGACAAGGGTGTAAAGAAAGAGCTGGAGTGGGCTGAAGTAGGGCAGTTCTGCCTGTGAGTGTAGTCTGAGGCCCTGGGGTGGCGGGACAAACCAGGTGGATCTTGAGAGCAGAGGCCATGCTAAGTAGACTCTGTCCCTCCTGGGGTATCTTTTCCATATCCTTGCTCACCACCCCCAGGTACCAGCCAGGTGCAGTATGATGTGGTAGTCCAGATGTTAGAGAAGGAAGAGGCAGAACGAACACGTCGGCTGGCCAAGAAAGTCCAGGATTTTCGGGAGCAGAAGCAGCAGCTCAAGAACGGGCGTGAATTTAGTCTTTGGGATCCAGACCAAGTCTGGAAGGGGCTTCCGACCTATCTTAGTTACAATAATACCTATCACGGTCCATCCGGCCTGCAGTACTTCTCTGGGGAAGACCTAGACAGGGTCACACACCTGAGAATGCAGCAGAGGCAGTTCAGGTACGGCTTGGAAAGGCAGCAGCAGGAGCAACAGCAAGCCAAGGTTGATGAGAATTATGCAGGTAAGCAGCCCAGCCCTCCAGACTCAGAGACCTGAGGCCTAGTGGGGATCTGTCCTAAGCTGAGTACAGCACCCAGGAGCCAGAACTGTGTGGGGAGGTCCAATTATCCATAGGGTTGGTGCTGAAATGTTAGGTTGTGCAGACCCCAACCTCCCTGACTTCCTTTAGTAATGACAGTGTAGCATTGTTCTTGATTAGCTTGGTGCTCTATTACCTGGAAGCAGCATAGTGCACAGACCTAATTACAACCCTATGACAGCACTCTGTTGGACCACTTACTGTAGTTGTAGCTAATTGTGAAAGTATTTGTTTAGGCCAGGTGCAGTGGCTCATGCTGGTAATCCCAGCACTTTGGGAGGCCAAGGTGGGTGGATCACAAGGTCAAGAGATCAAGACCATCCTGGTGAAATGCTGTCTCTACTAAAAATACAGAAACTAGTTGGTCCAGTGGCATGCACCTGTAGTCCCTGCTGTTCGAGAGGCTGAGGCAGGAGAATTGCTTGAACCCAGGAGGTGGAGGTTGCAGTAAGCTGAGATCACGCCATTGCACTCCAGCCTGGGAGACAGAGCAAGACTCTGTCTCGGGGAAAAAAAAAGTATTTAATATGTCTTCTCCCTAAAATCTCAGCCTACTGAAGATGAACCATCTCTTTCATGTCCACCCATCTCCCAGTTGCTTAGTATAGTGTCTGTCAGGTCTTAGAAACAGCAAGGAGCTCAGTGTGGCTGGAGCAGAAAAAAATTGTCAGTACGTTTGCTCATGCCATGCCCTCAACCTGAAATGCCCTTTGCTTTTTTAGCCTGTATACAAAATGTATTTCAAGGATCACCTCTTCCTGGAAGCCTTCTTCTCTTCCACCACCCAAAACCCTCCTAATACCCTATACACATCCCTACCATTGCTCTTGCCAGATTTTGGTCTTATTATCTATGCTTGATCTGTGTCCCCAGCTAGACAGGGAGCTCTCTGGGGACAGGATTTAATTCAGTGGTATCCTTGGAACCCAACACATGGCCCTTAGACTGAGATTCAGAGATATGAAATGATTTACCGAAAACTATATAGCTCAGAAGCAGCAGAGCGGACATTGGGACCCAGGTCCATTGGAGGCATCTTTTAGTTATGTACTTGAGAAATCCTTGTTGCTGTACCTTGGCTATTCCTAGCCAAGGGATGTGGAAGGAACTACTTCCACATCCCTTGTTCCTTCCACATCCCTACAACTCAGACACTACCCCCCTCCTAAACATACATACACACACAAACACAAAATTTGCTGAACAAATGGCTGGATAAGTGAAACAGTAATGGAGCAAGCCAGTACAGTACCCTGGCCATATTTCTGTGTAGATGCGCTCAGTGACCAGCTGCGCCTCGCCATGGACGCACAGGCCACCCATCTGGCCAGGCTGAAGGAGTCCTGTCGCGTGGCCATGATGTGTGCCATGGCCAACGCCAACAAAGCGCAGGTATGGCCTGGGCCATCCAGTACCGTAGGCCCTCCCCAACTCCTGAACAAAGTCTGGGGAACCTTAGCCACATTCTTCCTCTTATATACCCTCTCAAATCAGCACCAGCCCTCGCATCTGAGTACTCCCCCTTCATCGAAGGCCCCTCTTAGGGCACAAGTCACCTCTCCCCACCTCCAGAAGCAAGATGACTTGAGAACAGAACATTGCCCTCTCATCCTCAGCTCAGTCTAAA
The DNA here is from genome assembly GCF_001604975.1 of Cebus imitator. Lineage (NCBI taxonomy): Eukaryota > Metazoa > Chordata > Mammalia > Primates > Cebidae > Cebus > Cebus imitator. The sequence continues at coordinate 288,085 of NW_016107955.1, read as the reverse complement.
GGTTTCCTGAAGGCAGAGAAGTTCCCTGCCCATTCTCCCCCACACATGCATTAGGGTCACTGAAAGGCCATGCAGTCATATCTGTTCTTTCCTTGAGATGGAAGAGTAGGGCCATGTTCCCCCTCCCCTGTGACAGAGTTCCCTAAGGTTGGGCACCCAAATGCTTGTATTTGGGGGCTCCCCAAGGCAGCTGCACAGTCTGGGCGTCAGCGCTGTGAGCGTCAGCGTGAACAGAAGGCCAATCTTGCGGAGATCAAGAACCAGAGCACGAGTGACCTACTGACTGAGAACCCCCAGGTCGCCCAACACCGTACAGCTCCCCACCGGGTCCTGCCCTATTGCTGGAAGGGCATGACTCCAGAGCAGCGAGCTGCCATCAGGAAAGAGCAGGAAGTACAACGCTTTGAGAAGGAAGCACAACGTCAGGCTGAAAAAGCACTGGATACTGAATGGAAAAGCCAGACCATGAGCACGGCCCAGGCAATGCTGGAGCTAGAAGAGCAGGAGAGGGAATTGTGTGCTCAGTTTCAGAGGGGTCTAGGCTCCTTCAACCAGCAGCTGGCTCAGGAGCAAAAAGCCCAGTGAGTTATAGGTGGTGGTGGTGGAGATAAATACCAAGGGAGGGAGAGAAGGAAAACATGTCAGCTGAGGCCTCTGGACTTCTTTCACAGGCAGGATTACCTGAACTCAGTAATCTACACCAATCAACCTACAGCCCAGTATCACCAACAGTTTAACACCAGCAGCCGCTAAGTTCAGGATGTTTATCTCTCCCTTTTCGTCCATCAAGCTCACAAGTGGTCAGGAGTCAAAGAGAAAAATGCTGCATACACCCACCTTCTAACCTAGGTAATAAACTTCTTCACTCAAAATCAAGTCCACGTGTTGTAACAGGACACAAAAAGTGTGAAGGTACTCCCTTTCCCCCTTCCACCCTGGAGCTCTGAGCATACAACCCTGTCACAGCCTTCACGTTTCTTCCCCATGCCAGGGCCCCTAGCACACAACACTGCCTACAATCTGTGAGAAAAAGAGACTTTATTAGGCACAGAGGGCAACTGATGGGCAGCTACTGGGCTTCCTCCCAAGCTGGAGAGTAGTACCCCAGGGGAAGGAAGGGCAGAGGAGTGTGTGTTCTCTCTGCCTTCTCCCTTCAAGGCTGCATACGAATGGCCCCATCCAGCCGGATAACCTCTCCATTGAGGAATGGGTTCTCGATGATGGCCTGTACCAGATGAGCATACTCAGCAGGGTCACCCAGTCGGTTAGGAAAGGGTACTTGGCTGGCCAAGAAGTTGCGTACCTTCTCTGGGAGGGTGATCAGCAGTGGGGTGCCAAACAGACCTAAAAAAGATAACCAAATTCAGAGACTCACCCTTGCTTTCATATTTACCTGGTCCTTCCTCACTTTAGCCCTGCTTCTTGGTGCTTCCCTGGGGCCCAAAGATAAAAGGCTGCTGTTGCTTAGGTAATGGATACCTTCCCCTCTCAACTGCCCATGGATCCCACCCAATCCCAGTTGTGATGGAGAGAGGGGATATGTCTACCTGGAGCAATGGTCATCACCCGGATGCCTATGGGAGCCAGATCCCGAGCAATGGGCAGTGTCATGCCCACTATTCCCCCCTTAGAAGCAGAGTATGCAGCTTGTCCAACCTGGAGAAAGAGTAGAGCTCATAGGTGGGAGGGCCCCCCAACAAGTCACTGAGGAGGCATATGTCATACCCCTGCCCACACACCTGACCCTCGAAGGCAGCCACACTGGCAGTGTTAATGATGACCCCACGTTGGCCTCCCTGGTCTGGTTCATTCTGGCCCATCTCAGCAGCCACCAGGCGGATCACATTGAAGGTGCCCATGAGATTCACCTGTAGGACATGTGGAGACATGGTATAGGACCTGAGGCAGAAGAAGCTTTTGTTCCCTAAAAACTTTGGGGTACTTCACAGCCAGATACCTCTTACTCCCACTATCCCTGGAGAACTTACAAGGCCTTACATTAAGAACTCGCTGGAAGTCTTCCAAGGTATGGGCCTGGCTTTTCTTTAAGTTGTATGTCTTGATAGCCACTGCGATGCCTGCACAGTTGACAGCTACATCCACACGGCCAAACTTTTCTTTTGCTAAAGCCAGAGCTGTTTGCACATCCTTCTCAGAGGTCACCTTTAAAGGGAGAAGTGGAGAAGGTATTCATCTCCCAGCACACACACTCCCACTAAACCTGAGGGAGGGCAGGGCAGGGCAGGGCATGCCCTGTCCTTGGTGAGAAGTAAGTTATAAGAACAAGGGAGAGGCCAAGAGAAAAGATTGAGGTAAAACTTGAGAGAGTAGGCTGGGCGCGGTGGCTCATGCCTGTAATCCCAGCATTTTGGGAGGCCGAGGCGGGTGGATCACTTGAGATCAGGAGTTCAAGACCAGCCTGGCCAACATGGCAAAACCTCATCTTTAGTAAAAATACAAAATTAGCCGGCCATGGTGGCACATGCCTGTAATCCCAGCTACTTGGGAGGCTGAGGCAGAAGAATTGCTTGAACCCAGGAGGCAGAGGTTGCACTGAGCCGAGATTGTGCCATTGCACTCCAGCCTGGGCAACAGTGAGACTCTGTCTCAAAAAAAAAGTAGGTCAAAGGTGAAAATGTTATGTAACATAGAGCAGAGCTGCAAAACATTCTTCAAATCAATACCCTCTTGATAAGTTCACATGCTCCTGGAGATTCTCAATTGCTACGGATCAGAGCACTAATACAACCCTGTTGTAAGGCCAGGCACAGTGGCTCACACCTGTAATCCCAGCACTTTGGGAGGCCGAGGAGGCAGTCCGATCACCTGAGGTGAGGAGTTTGAGACCAGCCTAGCCAACATGGTGAAACCCCGTGTCTTCTAAAAATACAAAAAAAAATTAGCTGGGCGTGGTGGCAGGCACCTGTAATTCCAGCTACTCGCAAGCCTGAGGCAGGAAAATCGAACTCAGAAGGTGGAGGTTGCAGTGAGCTGACATTGCACCACTGCACTCCAGCGTGAGCGACAGAGTGAGACTCCATCTCAAATAAAAATAAAAAATAACCCTGTTGTGACAATCATTAATAGGAAGATAAACTTTTTTGTATCCCTACCTGCCAATCTGATTTCATCAAGTTTTACTTTCTGTAGTTTGTTTCATGAAAAGAAGTTTTTTGACTTTGTAAACATAAAATTACAGGGCACTATATGCATTTTCAAACTACGCATAAACCCTCCTGGGATTATGTCCAATCCCCATCCCCATTGTTGTGAATCACAGCTTTAGAGAATCCTTATCACGGGTGGTCCCACAATGCTTGAAGGCTTGGGCCAAAAGAGACAAGGAGATGGATCCACTGCCCTCATAGAGGAGACCCTTATAGGAGGGACCCCCCCACAGGTTCCCAGGCCAGTGCTGGTGACCCACACTCTGGGAGAGGAGAGGTGACCCCACTTACGTCGGCTGGGGCGAAAACGCAGCTGTTTCCTAACTTCTTTGCCTGGGCCTCCCCACCTGAGTTGGGCAGGTCCAGAAGCACAGCAGAGGCTCCCTGCCCCACTAGTCGCTCCGCGGTGGCCAGGCCCAGGCCCGAGGCTCCTCCAGTTACTACCGCCACCAGGCCCTGTGTCAAAAGAGTCAGCGTCGGCTGCTACATCGCCCAGACCACCCCCACGCTGTCACCTGCCTGTTCTCCAGGCTTCTGCGGAGAAGGGGAGAGGAGAGTGGTAGTGATCACCCCTGCGGGTACACCAGGTGTGCTGCTTCGCCTCACCGTTGGGACCCCGAGGGCAGGGGGGATCTCATCCCCAGACAGCCCGTCCCGTAACCCCAGGTATATATATATATATATGCCGTGGAGTGCTGACTTTCATCTCTTGAGCCCAGCCGCCACAATGCCAGGCCTACATAAACATAACCCTTTCCTCCGAAACCGATCTCTTTCTCCTAGTTCCACGGCCACGCTGTTCCGCCCGGTGAAGAAGGGCAAGCAACAGAGGAAAAGAACCTTCTACCTTCACGCTCCGACACGCTGCAGCCATCTTTGCGTCCGCCTCTCCACTGGCTGGAAGCGCAGGTGCTCGCTGATTGGCCGAGGCGAAACCGCTGGGCGACGGGACGGGACGTCTGTCGCGTGAGACGTAGGGGCGTGGCCTGGTACTTTTGTGCCTTGGCTAGAGGGCGAATTCCACCTGTTAAGGTATACCCAGAGAGTTATTTCAACTGGGGAAAAAGACCAATAGCAGCAGTACAATACCACAACACACTCGCCCTACTCTCTAGCTGGCCTTTTGGCAAGTGGCCCGCTCCGCGTGGGGGAAGAGGCGTGGATATTCAGAATGGGTGCCTTTCTCCTCTGAAAAAGCCTTCAAGTATGAATGCATTTGAGACTCCTATATGCTAGACTGTGTGCAGGGCACCAGGGATACCTAGGGAATAATAAAAGATTCATGCCTTCCAGGAGGGCACAGTTCAGTTGGAGAAATAGAATTACAGTATAGGGACAGACGAATGGACAGAACCAGATTCTGGGACACTCAGACAAGGAGATCCAAAGATGAGAAGTCTGAGATACAGAGAGAGAGTCATGTAAAGAGAAACATGTTGAGGCCGAGATAGGAAGAGAGATGCCAGATAGGATCACAGAGCGATGAAAGTGGAGAGCCCCTAAGAGAGATGCTTGGAGACAGAGATTCTGAGACAGCTGCTGAGAAGCACAAACCTAGAGGCAAAAACATCTTTCAGAGCGTGGTGGCTCACGCCTGTAATCCAAGCACTTTGGAGGCCAAGGCGGGTGGATCACCTGAGGTTGGGAGTTCAAGACCAGCCTAACATGGTGAAACCCCGTCTTA
>NW_016107955.1:280569-282799 GCF_001604975.1 Cebus imitator | reverse complement strand
TGCCTGAACCCAGGAGGCAGAGGTTGCGGTGAGCCGAGATCGTGCCATTGCACTCCAGCCTGGGTAACAAGAGCGAAACTCCGTCTCAAAAAAAAAAACAAAAAGACCCAGGTCTTGGTCATCCTAGAACATCTTTCAGCCAGCTTCCAGAAGCTGCATCATTAGGGTCTTGAGCCCAGATATCTAATTTGTCTACCTTCTATACTTTTCCTCAAACCAAGGTCTTCAGGCCATAAATCTTAGCCTACGGTTTCAGACTCATAACTGCTTTATATTTTCTCTATTTGAAATATCTCCCCCCTACACCTGCTTTCTCACCCAGGAAGATTCCCCTCCAGGCCTTCTAGCTGTTGACCACTACAGCCATAATCACGACACCATATTTACCAAATGATTTAGCACACTGGACTCAGGATTTTCTTATCTACATGAAGTGTTTCCAACAATTTACAGCACTCTTCATCCGGCCCAATATGCTCTAGCCACAGTGGCCTCCTTTGTGTTCATCTTTTCATCAGCTGCTCCCTCTGCTTGGAGTGCTCTCCCCTGATCTTTGCATGACTGCCTTTTTTTTTTTCATTCAGAACTAAGCTTAAATGTCACCTTCCCAGAGGGGTCCTCCCTAAATACTCAAACTGTAGCCACCTAGACACTATCCCAGTGCATATTTGAATTCTCTTCAAAGCGCTTGCATGTCCATAATCCATTTTCCAGCCTTAGGGCCAGATGTGCTGTGGAAATCAGAGTTGTTTTTAATTTGAGAAAGGAAGACATGTACCCTACATTACATAACTCTTTAAAAAAGTTTGTCAAACATAATTCTTTATATAGTCTATATTATATAACTATTGAGAAAGGCCTGGAGCATATAATGAAACATTAATATTTCTGAAGTGAAAGGTATGAAAATTCACACTAAGTGTGAATAAAGACTATAAATAGCTTCACACTACTTCAGGTCAGGTTTTGTCACCTATTAAGTTTGGGCTCCAAAGTATGAAAAAACAACCTTATGCTTTTCAGAACTTTTGGCTTTGCAGAATTGTGCCTACAGGCTTGTGAGCATGCACGCTCCTCTAACCTGGCCTTGTTTGTGTAGTTCTCCCCCTGCTGGAAGGTAAAGCCCAGGGCACCAGGGGCTTGTCCAGCTGATTCACTCAATGCCAAGAACACTGCTTGGCATGAACTAGACACTTAAAACAAATGTATTAAATAAATGAGTTAATGAATGAATCTTGGAAGAATTTCCAGGCCCAGGTTCATGATTCCTTCACCACCTCTCTAACCACCTATCCAGACCAAATTATTGGACTCGTCGTTCCCTGGAATAACCTCCTGCCCTCCCCAGCATCTACACACCATCTTTTCTCTCTCTGACCATGTTCTCGAGTTGTCTTGGATCTCTTCTCCTCTGCCACTGTTTTTTTTTTTTTGTTTTGTTTTTTGAGATGGAATCTTGTCGAGGTTACTACTTGTGGGGGTCTGTCTTGCATACTTTGATTTAGCGACCAATGAATAAAGTACACTGATATACAGATATTATGCTTTGCTAGTTCAGCTGAGGGTTTGTGGCTGCTTGCAGACTCTTTGGAGAGTGCTGTAAAGAGATCGCAGCTGCTGGCCTTTACTAGCTAGTGAGACTTGCATTTATTTAGTAAAGTTTAATTGACAAAGGCTTGAGTCAACACCACTAGAGTGAAGAGATTAAAGGACAGGTTCTGATGCTCAAAGGAAACACCATTAGAGGGTAATCTTTTTGGTCAACTTCTTTTCAAGAGGGCCATTTAGCTCAAAGGTTAGCTTTAAGACTACATGAGTAGGCCAGACACCGTGTCTCACGCCTGTAATCCCAGCATTTTGGGAGGCCGAGGCGGGCAGATCATCTGAGGTCAGGAGTTCGAGACCAGCCTGACCAATACAGTGAAACCCTGTCTCTACCAAAAATACAGAAACTTGCCAGGTGCAGTGGCTCACTCCTATAATTCCAGCACTTTGGGAGGCTGAGGTGGGCGGATCATGTGGTCAGGAGATCGAGACCATCCTGGCCTACATGGTGAAACCCCGTCTCCAGTAAAAGTACAATAATTAGCCGGATGTGGTGGTATGTGCTTGTAATCCGAGCTACTCGGGAGGCTGAAGCAGGAGAATCACTTGAACCTGGGAGGCTGAGTTTGCAGTGAGTGGAGATGGCGCCACTGCACTCCTGCCTGGCCACAAAATGAGCCTCCAT
>NW_016107955.1:273911-279849 GCF_001604975.1 Cebus imitator | reverse complement strand
AATATTTTTCTTTTAATATTTTTGCTACTACTTTGAGTCAATTCCTACAGTCTTACTCTGCTGCTCAGCCTGGAGTGCAGTGGCGCGATCTCTGCTCACTGCAACCTCTGTCTCCTGGGTTCAAGCTATTCTCCTGCCTCAACCTCCTGAGTAGCTGGGATTACAGGCGTGGGCCACCACGTCCAGCTAATTTTTGTATTTTTAGTAGAGACAGGATTTTACCATGTTGGGCAGGCTGGTCTCAAACTCCTGACTTCAGGTGATCCACCCCCCTCGGCCTCCCAAAGTGCTGAGATTATAAGCGTGAGCCATCTCACCGGCCTCAGCTCTATTATTTACTAGCTGAATGACCCTGGACAAGTTACTTAACTGATGTGCCTCAGTTTTCTCTTTGGTAAAATGGGTATAATCAAATTATGATTAGTAGGGTTGTTAGGAATAAATGAGTTAACAACTATATATTTAAAAAGGACCTGGAACAGTGCTTGGCCTTTAGCAAGAGCTGTGTAAATGTTAGCTATGGTTATTCTTCAGAGCAGCGTTTCTCATCCTTTTCTATGCTACAGACACCTCTTGCAGTCTGTTTAAGTCTGAGGAGCCCCTTCTCAGAAGAATGCATGAGTCCTATAAGTAGGATTACAAAAGAAACCAATTATATTGGGGTACAATTTTCTTATTTTAATTTTTTTTTTTTAAGATGGGGTTTCACCATGTTGGTCAGGCTGGTCTTGAACTCCCGACCTCAGGTGATCCGCCCGCCTTGGCCTCCAAAGTGCTTGGATTACAGGCATGGGCCACCGCGCCTGGCCGGGGGGGTACAATTTTCAAACTAATGAGAAACACATCTGTAACGTAGCAATATATGTGTTTTTATTAACACATTAAATAACAAGCACTATCAACAGGTCTAGTGATGACCATGATTTTTGAAATAGTGATGTTATTTTGAGAGATATGCAACAACCATAATAATGAAAATCTGATCTCTCTTAGTGGCAAAGCTACAGGTGCTAATATGACTACAGTTTGTTACCCACATCCCCTAGAAGGACATGCTATATTTCTGTTAGTAATAGTGAAAATAATGATGCAATTTCCTCTCTATCCAGTCCATGGGCTCTTTGAATTCTATTCACTGACTCCTCAGGAGTCTTTGGATCCTGAGTTAAGAACTGTGTTTAGAGGGAACTCTCTGAACTTCTGGTTCTGAGGGCTGCCCAATAAAAAGAACTGTTTTTTTTTTTAGCACCCCCCCCCAAAAGAACTGTTTTTAGAGCAAATGGAAGCCATTAGGTGAACATTTCTCTCTTGCCACCTCCAAAATTGTCTCTACACACCCACACCATCCTTTCCTTGGGTCTCAGAAAAGTCCTGTTTAGGGCTTACCCTTCCACTGGGTTTTGGGTCCCAGCCCCCACTTTCTTGGGGATTTCTGCCATTGAGCATCCTCTCTCTGGAATGCATGCACCTCTGTCTCAATATCATTAGAGAATAGGAAATAGGGGCTGAGTGCAGTGGTTCACAGCTGTAATCCTAACATTTTGGGAGGCTGAAGCAGGAGGATCTCTTGAGCCCAGGAGTTTGAGACCAGCCTGGGCAACATAGCAAGACCCTCTCTCCACACACACAAAAAAATGAAGATTAAAGTGATGTCAACATACTCAACAGTTTCGATTCATGTCTCATGGGAAGCTGAGGGCCAGAGGTGCGCAAAGGGGCCCAGCAAGGATACCAGAACAAGCAACACACAGCATTGTGTCAAATTTGCCCTTCCAGGGGACACAGAAAAATAAAGGTGTTTTTCACTCCTGGGTGATCTTCACTCCCGGGAGATAAAAACCACAAGATAACCCATTTAACTGTTGTGGGCACCTGCAGTTACCTCTGCAAAGATGGAGCTGTACTGGTTCCAGCTGGCTCTGAGGTGACATTGACAAATACAAAGAATCCCAATTACACCGTCATTTATGTGAGGGGGGAAAAAAGAACCCCAAGTAATGACTATACAGAGCCTGTCATTTTGGAGTGAGCTGGGGCACAATCTGAATGATTGGTTTAAATGCTGAAGGACTGCAGGGGACATGAAAATTACTGTGGAGAGCGTTTAAGAGGATGCTGAGGACACATGCTGCCTGCGTGTTTGCCACTTGAATAAATGGGGCTGATGTCTGAATGATGATAGCCTCAGGTTATGATGACTTTACTATTGCCTAAATCAACTGCCATTTTTCAGGCTTTGTGTAATCAGACCTTTCTGGCTGTATTTGACATATTCATCACTTGCTCTTCCTAGAAACTCCCACTTGGCTTCTGGGAAGCCTGATTCTCCTGGTTTCTCGTACTCTCCTGATTGTTCTTTTGTCTCCTCTCTGGGTTCTTTTTCTTCTGCCCCTTCCGGGGAGATTATGCATCTCCTGGTTTTCATACTCCCTCTCTGCTGAGGACTTGCCAATCTCTACTTTGAGCTCATCTTCTCCGCTGAACTTCAGAATCATATAGCAAATAATTTGTTGGCCCTCTACAGCAGACATCCTAAATTAAACTCAATCATTACCCGCTAAACCTGCTCTATCTCAGTTGGTTGCAGTAGTAACTTCCCAGACATCCAAGCCAGACTCTGGGACTCATGCCCTCTTCACACCCTCTAAACAACGGCCAAGTCCTGCTGATTTAACTCCTACATGCTTCTTGGATCTGGCACCTCCTCCCTCCTACTTTCCTATTATCACCATCCATAATCTCTTGCCAGTACTATTGCAACTGATCACACTCCACTGTTGTTGCTTTTAAATGGATCATCCAAGAAACCAGCAGAAACGTCTTCCTAAAATTCAATTTTTATTGTTACCTCCTTGCTTTCAAATTCTTTCAGTGTCCCCTCATTTTTTTTTTTTTTTTTTTTTTGAGACAGGGTCTTGTTCTGTCACCCAGGCTGGAGTGCAGTGGCAAGATCTCAGCTCACTGCAACCTCCACCTCCCAGGTTCAAGCAATTCTTGTGCCTCAGCCTCCCTAGTAGTTGGGACTACAGGCACCCACCATCACACCCGGCTAATTTTTGTATTTTTAGTAGAGACGGGGTTTCACCGTGTTGACCAGGCTGGTCTCAAACGCCTGACCCCAGGTGATCCACCCACCTTGGCCTCCCAAAGTGCTGAGATTACAGGCGTGAGCCACTGTGTCTGGCCCCTCCTCCTCACTTTTAAGGCTTTTCATAATCCGATGGCTGCTGGCTAACTTTGGCCTCTATAACACTACACTTCCCAGGAACAACACACTACTCAACACCCCCATAGTAGTGTTGCCAGATGAGGTATAGGATGCTCAGTAATTACATTTGAATTTCAGATAAACGATGAGTAATATTTTAGTATAAGCATTCCTATGCAATCTTTGGGACATGCTTATACTGTAAAGCTATTTGTTATTTATCTGAAATTCAGACTTGTGGGCACCCTATATTTTTATTTGCTAAATGTGGCAACCCTACCCCATAGATAACCCCTAGGATGATGAGATGCCCCTTCTGAAGGTCCCACAGCTCTGAACTAACATTTACCCACCTGAGAGACTGGGGATCTATTCTGATCTCTGTATTCTTGCTACGAAACACAGAGAGCCTGGCACAGAACAGATGGCAGTGTTTGCTGAGTGAATGAATGCATACATATGTGTGACATAGCAATAAACCTGTATCTTCTGGTGGAATCTTTAAGTGTTGTGATCAGTACACAGTGTCAATTCCACTTATATCCACCTTCCCTTCACAGTCTTGGAAGAGTCACCTCATGGTTTACACATCCCCCCGGGCAGGTGAGCTAGAAAGCCGGGAGTCATCTGTAGACTTAGGGAAGCCATTACAAGACCAGTTGGGTTTTCTGTTTTTTATATTCGGAGTGGGGAGGAACGGGAGGGAGGCCACCATCTTCTGGCGATATGGAAGTCGAGAAAGGCAAACAGGAGGGGAAAAGAAGAGGATGTGAAAAGCCCTAAGGAAGGCAGGAGAGCAAGAAGGTAGGAATAAAGGCGAAGAAGCGGGAGCCAGCTGGCACCACAGCGAGAGTGACAGCCGCCGCCAGCAGGGGGCGGGAGCTGGGAGAAGAGCTGGGGATGGAGCTGGGAGGAGGGAGGCTCAGGGAAGCCGCGCTGAGCCACTCTTCTTCCCGGAGTCTTCACCACCCCTCCCTGCTATCCGAGGCTGACACCCAGGGCTTGGCCCTCTTGGGCTTCCTAGCTCTCCAGCCCGGGAGTTAGACTAGTTTTTCAACTCCCCGGGCCGCAAATCGGGAGGACAACAATCCCTTCCGCTCCGCGCCCTCCAAGGTCGAGTTAGAAAAGACTTGGAACAGAATTAAACAGCTTTGGGGGAGATGAGTCAGCCCGGGCGGGGCTGCATCTGCCAGTGAAACTCCTGCCAGTGTGATTGGGCAGCAACCAGAAGTAGGGGGCCCGCGGGGTGGTGGTGCCATCCCTTAAAGGCAGTTTATGTAATAAGGCTTGATCGCGCACCCACCAAAGGGGCAGCTGTGGGGTCAGGCTCAATATCTTCCACTGTGAAGTGGGAATATGAATACAAAACGAATTATGTCCGCTAGGTGCCTGGGCTATAAAAAGCGGTCAGACAGTATTCACGGTCGTGCTTAGTGCCGTGCCCTTCGCCCTAGGCCACTTTCGCCATGTGGGACTGTCCCAAAGGCTAGGGTGTGGGATGCAGTGGGAAGCCCCTGATCCGTCACCAGAGGGAGCCCAAAGCGGTGAAGGAACCCGGTGAAGGGTCACGGGCAGGAGGCAAGTTCTTTTATTTCTGCCACTTCCAGGGGAGGAAAAAAAGACGCCTGCTCCGGAACTAAGGGTTGGGTAGCGATGTACTGGCCTTACCCGCTTTAAGCGGAATCACCTTAGATTTACCATGTTTGTTATTCACTCATTCATTTTCTTTATCAGAGGGACTGCTGGTTAAACGGAAGTATTTACACTAAGACTCCAGTACGAGGCTGTACTATAGACCTGACCGAATGAGCGTGAGAAGACCAGACCTCAGAAGAGGTAGGAAGGCGACAGCGGGCACCCAGATCCACAGGTCCAGGATCTAGCCGCCACCCACATTCGGTCTTTTGGGAGCGGTGCGTGGCATCTGCGCATGCGCTCACCACCCAAGCCAGGTCCCCCGTGGGGTCAGCTGGCCCCCGCGTGGAGGTGCTGCCCGCGCATGCGTGTCCGGCTCACATGGCGCTCCCAGTGCGGTCGGAGTGTCCCCAGTGGAGCTGGCAATGGAGAGGACGGAGGTCCGGCCCACAGCGGGTGACTGTCATGAGATATGGATAAAGGACCTGTGGATCTTGGTGCCCGCTGTCGCCCTCCTACCTCTCCTGAGGTCTCATCTTCTCACACTCACTCGGAGTGTGACAGCGACAGGCCACAGAGGGTGGTAAAGTGCAGCCGCCTGGGGTGGTTTCGTTTGGCCCCGAGGAGAGGTGGCCCGGCAGTTGTGGTGACTCCTTTCGCCTGGGCTCAGCTGTGTGGTCCCCTGAGGGGTACTAAAAACCAGAAGACGGAGGGGAGTAAATGTATTTGACTCGGAGGAAACCCCTCTTGAGCCTGCATTCATACCCAATCATTCTATTTAACTCACATACCATGTCTCAGGCTCTGTTGTGAGCATATTAACTCTTATTTATTATTTTACTTTATTTTATTTTGAGACAGAGTCTCTCACTCTGTCACCCAGGCTGGAGTGCAGTGGCACAATCTCAGCTCACTGCAACCTCCGCCTCCTGGGTTCAAGCAATTCTGCTTCAGCCTCCTGAGTAGCTGGAATTACAGGTGTGTGCCACCACACCTGGCTAATTTTTTATTTATTTTTATTTTTTGTATTTTTAGTAGAAACAGGGTTTCACCATGTTGGCCAGGCTGGTCTCGAACTCCTGTTCTCAGATGATC
>NW_016107955.1:270293-272471 GCF_001604975.1 Cebus imitator | reverse complement strand
AAGACAGGGTTTCACCATGTTGGTCAGGCTGGTCTTGAACTCTCGACCTCAGGTGATCCGCCCGCCTTGGCCTCCAAAGTGCTTGGATTACAGGCGTGAGCCACCATGCCCGGTCTTTTATTTTTTTGAGACAGAGTTTCACTGTTGTTACCCAGACTGAAGTGCAATGACATGATCTCAGCTCACCGCAACCTCTGCCTCCTGGGTTCAAGCAAGTCTCCTGCCTCAGCCTCCCAAATAGCTGGGACTACAGGCACGCACCAACATGCCCAGTTAATTTTTGTATTTTTAGTAGAGAGGGGGTTTCACCTTGTTGACCAGGATGGTCTCAATCTCTTGACTTCGTGATCCACTGCCTCGACCTCCCAAAGTGCTGGGATTATAGGCGTGAGCCACCACGCCCGGCCACTTTTTAAAAAATTTTTTGTAAAGAAGGGGGTCTTATCATGTTGTCCAGGCTGGTCTTGAACTCCTGGGCTCAAGCAATCCTCCTGCCTAGGCCTCCCAAAATGCTGGGATTACAGGAATGATGCACTGCATCCCGCTACAAAAAAAAATTTTTTTAAATCTTGCCCTAGGTCATAATAGTTGGACCAAGTTGATGAAGCAGCCTGACTCAGGCAACAAGTTAGTTAACCAAGACAAAAAATGAGACTAAGATCCAAGGTCTCTTCCAGCCTTGAGGCCTTTCACTACTTCCTTTTTTTTGAGACGGAGTCTTGCTCTGCCACCCAGGCTGGAGTGCAGTGGCGTGATCTCAGCTCACTACAACCTCCATCTCCCAGGTTCAGGCAATTCTCTTGCCTCAGCCTCCGAGTAGCTGGGATTACAGGCATGTGCCACCATGCCTGGCTAATTTTTTGTATTTTTAGTAGAGACGAGGTTTCACCGAGTTGGTCAAGCTGGTCTCACACTCCTGTCTCAGGTAATCCACTTGCCTCGGCCTCCCAAAGTGCTGGGATTACAGGCATAAACCACCGCACCCGGCCCACTACATGCATTTTAACAATCATTTATTTGTTCATTCAGCAGATGTTTATTGTGCTGGGTGTTCTTGGAGGCACTGAGGATTCAGCAGTGAACAAAACAGACCTGGTCCCTGTCCGAAAGTCTCTGAAGGTGGGTGAAGTTAAAGATAAACGCAGCTGACATTAGTGGTAAAACCCGATTTTATTCAGTAACTACTGACAGTAGAGGAAAGAGCTGAACTTCATTCTCATTTGCACAGAGGTGACTAGGAGTTTTGTTTTGTTTTGTTTTTTGAGACTGAGTCTCACTCTGTCCCCCAGGTTGGAGTGCAGTGGCGCAATCTTGGCTCACTGCAACCTTCCAGGTTCAAGTGATTCTCGCCTCAGTCTCCTACGTAGCAGGGATTAGGGGTATGTGCCACCACGCCCGGCTCATTTTTGTATTTTTAGTAGAGATAGGATTTCACCAGATTGGTCAGGTTGGTCTCAAACTCCTGACCTCAGGCCATCTGCCCACCTCAGCCTCCCAAAGTGCTGGGATTACAGGCATGAGTCCCTGCCCCAGGCCCGTGACTAGTAGTTTTAAAGGAAGAATGAGGAAGTAGGGAGGAGGATCAAGTGGAGACTCACATAAAATCAAGGAAGTGAAAAATTACAAAAAGTGGACAAGAGGGTTGGTCAGGGTAAATGCAATTAGGCCAGCTGCGTCTACTGGCTGGAAATGATCAAAGTTAGGATTCCTTCCTCCCACAGACAGTGGGAGACAGAGGCCCTATCCTTCTTGATGATTACATTTTAAAGGAATGGCTTTCAGGTCCTTGAGAAACATTCTTGAGTTGTAAGAGATACCTACATATATATCTATTAAGGGACAAAGGAAGGATTCACAATGGTAAACTTTTTCCTTTTTTTTGGACTGAGTTTCGCTCTTGTTGCCCAGGCTGGAGTGCAATGGTGCTATCTCAGCTCACTGCAACCTCCACCTCCCGGGTTCAAACAATTCTCCTGTCTCAGCCTTCTGAGTAGCTGGGATTATAGGCGTGTACTACTATGCCTGGCTAATTTTGTTTTTTCAGTAGAGACAGGGTTTCTCTGTGTTGGTCAGGTTAGTCTCAAACTCCTGACCTCAGGTGATCCGCCCGCCTCGGCCTCCCAAAGTGCTGGAATTACAGGTGTGAGCCACTGCGCCCGGCCTCACAATGGTAAACTT
>NW_016107955.1:266632-268448 GCF_001604975.1 Cebus imitator | reverse complement strand
AAAAAAAAAAAAAAAAAAAAAAACACCAACAATAATAATAATAAATAGCATGAAGTTGTTCTTTGGGTTGGCTGTGGCTTGTAGGCCAGGCGCTGAGCTAGCAGCTGCCACAGTAGCATACCACTTATGAGGTTATTGAAAACACAGAGGTAGCTGTCTCAAGAAAAGCTCACACCTGTAATCCCAGCACTTTAGGAGGCTGAGGTGGGTGGGCTACCTGAGGTCATGAGTTTGAGACCAGCCTGACCAACATGGTGAAACTCCGTCTCTACTTTAAAAAATACAAAAATTAGCCAGGCATGGTGGTGGTCGCCTGTAAGCCCAGCTACTTGGGAGGCTGAGGCAGGAGAATCGCTTGAACCTGGGAGGCAGAGGTTGCAGTGAGCTGAGATTGTGCCACTGCACTCCAGCCTGGGTGACAGAGTAACACTCTGTCTCAAAAAAAAAAAAAAAAAATGACAAATGAGTTTATTTTACCTTATTACAATGGCCCATAGTGGCTGTTCAATGGGCATGTTCAGTACCTCCAAGGAGAAACTGCAGTGACAGCTGTACAAGGGAAAGGATGATATTATGTTCAGGTATTCATTGATATTTGAGAATGACTTCATCCAGAAGAATGAACCCTTCTTTCCCCTCTTCCTCCTGCATTTCCTTCTCTCTCCTCACTGAAGTCCTTCCTCAGTCTGTCTCACATTCCTTTTCTTTTCTTTTTTTTTCTTTTGAGACAGAGGCTTGGTCTGTCACCCAGGCTGGAGTGCAATGGTGCGATCTTGGCTCACTGCAACCTCTGCCTCCTGGGTTCAAGCGATTTTCATGCCTCAGCCTCCCAAATAGCTGGGATTACAGGCATGCATACCATGGCTGGCTAATTTTTGTATTTTTAGTAGAGATGGGATTTACCATGTTGATCAGGCTGGTCTCGAACTCCTGAGCTCAAGTGATCTGCCTGCCTCAGCCTCCCAAGGTGCTGGGATTACAGGCGTGAGCCACCAGGCCTGGACTCCTTTTAGTTTCTTCAACAGAGCACTTATTATGCACTAATATGTACAGCACATGCAAAAATGTCCTCAGTGATGTCTACAAAATCAGGTACAGGAAACAGACAAGTTTTTTTTTTAATTTCTTGAGTTATCAATTTATGCATCTCTATCTTACAAAAAGGATTTGGAGCAGCTGTCAATTCCAAGATTTATCTTTTCCTGCCACTATATCAGGATGGACAGCAGAACTAAGCTAGGGCAAGATGATTAGAATTCCTTTTATTTATCTTGTTTTAAAAATGTTTATATTACAGGCCAGGCATGGTGGCTCACACCTGTAATCTCAGCACTTTGGGAGGCTGAGGCAGGCAGATCACTTGAGCTCAGGAGTTCGAGACCAGCCTGATCAACATGGTAAATCCCATCTCTACTAAAAATACAAAAATTAGCCAGCCATGATGATGCATGCCTGTAATCCCAGCTACTTGGGAGACTGAGGCAGAAGAATTGCTTGAACCTGGGAGGCGGAGGTTGCAGTAAGCTGAGATGCCACTGCACACCAGCCTGGGTGACAGAGCGAGACCCCATCTCAAAAAAAAGTTTATATTATATATTTGTGCTGTATATATTTTATCTTCTTTTCAAGTGTTCAGAAGGGAATAATAGAAAATAAGGGCCGGGCGCGGTGGCTCAAGCCTGTAATCCCAGCACTTTGGGAGGCCAAGGCGGGTGGATCATGAGGTCAAGAGATCGAGACCATCCTGGTCAACATGGTGAAACCCCGTCTCTACCAAAAATACAAAAAATTAGCTGGGCATGGTGGTGCGTGCCTG
>NW_016107955.1:262386-264977 GCF_001604975.1 Cebus imitator | reverse complement strand
TATTTTTAATAGAGACGGGGTTTCACCATGTTGACCAGGATGGTCTCGATCTCTTGACCTCGTGATCCACCCGCCTTGGCCTCCCAAAGTGCTGGGATTATAGGCGTGAGCCACCGTGCCCTAGATATCTCTTATATTTACATGGTGCTCTCCAACATCCAAAGGACTTCAGGGTCCATTATTTTCTGTGATCCTCACAACAAATGTTATGACCCCCTCTGGACCCAAGAAGAAACTGAGACCCAGGGAGTGAAGTGAAGACCACAAAGGGGCAGAGCCCCAGGTTTACTGACTCCATGCTCACTGTGGCTTCCTCTGCTTGGGTGCCAACTGGATAATACCATGAGTCGCATCATTAAGACAAGAAGGGTGAGTAACCAGTGGGCAGGCAAGTGGGAGGGAGAGGAAAGGAACATGGAGAAGAGGGTAGGAGGGAAGGGTGGAAAAGAGAAGGAAAAACGGGGTGGGGGCAGAACCAGCCGAGGGAGCTGTATAGCTTTAAATCTATCAGTGATTCTCATGTTCAACCTTGGCCAATCATTGGGATCACCTGGGGAGCTTTGCCAACTAGTGATGCCTGGAATCCACCCCCAGAAATTCTAATATAATTGGCCTGGAGGGAGGCCTGAACAGGAGGATGTTTAAAACCTCCCCAGCTGGTTTGAATGTATAGTTGGGGTTGCAAGCCATTGACTAAGCAAAGCAATTTGTCAGGCAGTAAAATGAGCTGAGGAGGCGGAACTCAAAGCCTGGCTTGTTAACATTAATAAGATCTTACACCTTGAAGGCTGGCTTGATAATTCGATGTAAATAAGGTATTGAGATCTTAGGCCTAGATTCCATCAACAGAAATGGGCTAAAATGAAGGAGGTGATAATCCATTTTCCTTAGTGTTGTTCATATTAGTCTTACACTATTGTGTTCAGTCACTGGAGCTTTGACTTGAAGGAGAGACCAGCAATTTTCACAATGAATACCAGTAAACCCCTAGAGAGTAACAGAATTCAGCACTCTAAGTACTTCCTTTATGCTGGGCCTGTGCTACAGGGAAAGAAGGCAGATATGGGAAGATCATAATCCTTGCCCTCAAGAAGCTCAGACAAATCGGCATATACACGGGCAATTAACTCAATGGGCTAAGTGCTAGAGATAAGTCCAAGGAACAGAAAGCAGAGAACACCTAATTCTACCTTGGGAAGATTGGCAGAGGTGCTCAGAGTATGCCTCACAGGAGGGCTGCATGAGTGAACTGAGTCTTGAAGGTTGAGTAGGAGTTGGTTAAGGGCACGGTTGAGGCTGGGAGTTAGGAAGAGGAAGTGCAAAGGCTTAGGGTGGTAGAGCACATGGAATACATATGTGGCAAGGGAGAAGCAGGTGATGAGGCTGGAAAGATGGGGGCCTTGTGTGCCATACCCAGGAGTCCTGGCTCGACTCGGTAGGCAGCCGGGCATCATCAAATCAAGATGGGCAAGGGGAGACCTATGTTAATTCTAGCTAAATAATTATAAGCTTGCTTGGCTCAGAGCACACTGAAGTTTATACACCAAACTAAACTGTGTTATTGGCGCAGTTAATCAGAAATCAAGCAGCAACAGAGGCCTAAGGTAAAGACCATCGGAGAGCGCAGTAACCCCGGGGAACACCTCGGGCAGAGCAGGCAATACTGCTATGGTCCCATGAATGCCTTCTCAGCAAGGAGACTGCATGAGGGTCTCATCAAGAGGGCTTATGCAAAGATCTCTGAGAAGGGAGGTGACCTCTGCTCACAAGATCCTGGAGGGTCTTTGCAGATAGGAGCTGGCAAGGAGGAGAAAAGCCTTGCAGGGCAGAAATCACGGAACGCCTCAGGCTCTGCCTAGGTTCTCGGAATATGGAGTGATTTTAATTGCTCTATATCCTCAATGCTTGGGAGATAAAAGCCCCTGGATGCATTGAGTGTCGTCAGACAAGGTGATGCGGCCGCACCCTGATAACAATCGGTGATAAACTCAGAGTACTAGTTTAATATGTCTTAGAAGGATCTCAAGTGCCATTAAATGCTCAGAGCACTAGTTTAGCATGTCTTAGAAGGATCTCTAGTGCTCCCCCCACCGTATCTTACCTACCTCTTCACCCTCCCCTTCCACGCCCATAAGATCAATGAGATTATGCACATAATAAAAGTGTTTTGGATCCCAGAGCTCGAGGCCAACACGATTCCCATGCTTGCGTTGGTCTCCTGGACCCATGCTGTAAATTCTACTCTTGTGTCTCTGTCTTTATTTCCTTTTTTCAGTCCCTCGTCACCGCTGGGACAAAGGGCACCCACGTACGGGGTTGGGGCTGGTACCCAACAGGGCCTTATGGAGTGGAGGCACCTAAGCTGGGTCTCGGAGGATGAGTAGAATTTCAACAGGCAGGGATGTGGGATGAAGAAGAAGGCTTCCCAAGACGGGGCCAGAGCAGAGAGAATAGTGTGAGTGAAGGTGTGGAGGCAGGATGAGCTTGACATATGTCAGACACAGTGAAGGAATCGATCCTCTGATCCTCTGGTAGGAGTGATCACAGTCATCTGGGGCACTTTTTAAAATATCTTTTTTTTTTTTTTTTTT
>NW_016107955.1:259038-261606 GCF_001604975.1 Cebus imitator | reverse complement strand
AGTCAAGATATACATTTGTTTACACATCACAGATTTTAGCAGTTACTGATAAGAAAAGGTAAGCAGCTTTACATAGTTTTGAAGAACAAACTAGCAGTTCTATTTACAGAGGCCAAGGACGGTAGTTATTGTAAGGAGAATGGGGCAGCCATTTCAACTTATCTAAAAACAGTTTTGCATTTTATAAAATAGTTTTGCTCCGGTTCTGGCTCTAGGCCAGCACAATATCACACATCTCTATAAATAAATAAAAATTTAAAAAAGAGAAAAAGGATAAGATATCAATCCCTGGCCTGTATGCCCCTCCCATCCTCCAAGATGATTCTGATGTATACGGTCTGGTAGTGGAGCCCTGGCATCAGTATATTTTAAAAGTCCCCCACGCGGCTGGGCGTGGTGGCTCACGCCTGTAATCCAAGCACTTTGGAGGCCAAGGCGGGCGGATCACCTGAGGTCGGGAGTTCAAGACCAGCCTGACCAACATGGTGAAACCCCGTCTTTAAAAAGAAAGAAAGAAAGAAAGAAACCCTGAATCTAGCAGTGATCACCAATGGTTGCCACAGTCCCAGGAGAAACACTGTATATCACTGACATGCGTGATTATATTCCCTTCTGCATGCCTGTGTATGACAGTACAGTGTGTTTTGGGATAACTTATTTGGCCAGGTCTGGGTACATGTGAGCTGTCTGCATGCCCCTTTGCTTTTCAGTACGTCTGCTTGTGTGTGTATATCTATGTGGCTGCGTCTGCACAGGTCCGTGTTTGGTATCACTGTATGTCAGCCTGTGTGTGGCTCTCCCCATGTCGATGCTAATGGGCTGTGTGTCTGTATGTGGCATGTAGGTCTCAGTGTGACTTGTGTCTCTTTGTGAGTGACTGATGTGACAGATATTATACTGGTATCTTTGAGTGACTGTGCCTGTATATGTCTCTGTTTGCTACTGCCATATGTCAGAGTGTATGTGCTTGTGTCTTTGCTTGTGTGCTGTGTGTGTGTGTATTGTATGGTCACTGTACATAGATGTCTGCGTGACTCAGAGGCTATGCCTGTGCTGGCTTCTGTCTATGCATCTGTGCCTCTGACTGAAGAGAGAGAGAGAGAGAGAGAGCTGGCAAGAATACCCTGATCTAGAATCTTCTCCCCACCTGCTCCCATAAGCCAAGACTGCCATGTTGCAGCCTGAGGCATGTGCCACAGAAGTCAGGTGATCCAGTGGGTGAGAGGCACCTGCCACCTGCACCCATGGCTCTCCTCAGAAGCAGGGCTTCCCTAGGGAGGAAGGGAAGGAAGGAAGGAGGAGGGAGGGAGAGAGGGAAGTGAGGTGGCCCCTTGGGACTCTCCCAAGGGCTCAGGATGACCTTACTCTCCCTGCCCACCACCCCCTCTCCAGTTCTAACGCTGACTTACCCAGCCCTCAAGGCATAACTCTATAGTCGCCCCACTCCAGCAGAGTCACCCAAATGCCATATACCCATACCTACCTCCTGTGCCCAAGACCTTTCCTGCTGCCACCTGCACCCTCCCCACTTTGGGGGAGCCTCTCTCCTCGCTTCCTTCCCCTTCACCCTACTCCCACAGCACTACCAGACTGGGCCAAACTGGAGTGTGTGCCTGGCAAAGTCTGATCTCCAACTATTTCTGCCCTTATTGGATCTTTGTCGCTAGCCAAGTTCATACCTATCTCAGGACCTTTACACTGTGCCTGCCTCGAACACCCATCCCCCAGACTGAGGCACAGCTGACTCCTTCAGCTCAGGGTTCCAGTCTCAGGTCACGTGTCACCTCAGTGAGGCCTTCCCTGTTCACCACCAGTGAGTGTCCACCCACCTCAGTCTGCTCTACCTCACCTCCCTGCTTCATTTGCTTCAGGGCATTACTCACTCCTGACATCGTCACTACTGTCCCCACCAGAATGGCAGCTCTCTGAGAGCAGAGAGTTATGTCTATTCTATTCACTATGATGTTCCCAGCACCCAGGACAGGATACTCAATAAGGATTGGCTGGATGAGTTAGAAGATCTCCCAGTATTAGATGCAGACCCCATTCTCCCCTCATCCCCAGCTGTTGATCTCACCATTCACAGCTCCAAGGAAGGTAGGATGGACTGGACTGAAGGTGAAGTCACAAGACCGGTGAGGTCAAGGGAACCAAGCCAGCCCGCACCTGGCAGTTCCCACACCAGGCACCCTCTCTGCGCCCACACCCAGCTCCCAGGGACCTGACACAGGGCAGGGAGGGGCTGGTTAGGGACGTTGGCCTAACCATGCCTGCTCATGCCTGCTCAGGTCAGCAATATGGAGATGCTGTTCAGTTGAGAGGAGCCTTTGCTGGCCTGGGGTGAGGGTCAGGCCCCGAGTCCCTCCAGAGAGGGTTCTCCTGCTTCCCCAACCCAACACAGACCCTGAAATTGGCAGGAATGGAGGGACTTCCACCAGACTTTTCAGATGCCCACCATGGCTCTGGGGTAAACAATCATATTCACTTATGGTTTACCCTTCCTGTGTTTCTTTTTGCAAAAATAAGCAGATATATGTTTATATTCTCATTTCTTCTTCACTACCAAAA
>NW_016107955.1:255363-256548 GCF_001604975.1 Cebus imitator | reverse complement strand
AAAAAAAAAAAAAAAAAAGTGCTGGGATTATAGGCATGAGTCATCGCTCCTGGCCAATTTTATATAATATTTTAAATAATTCCGTGCATGAAACAAAGTTTGTGTTAAGTAGTTAATTGTGGAATTTTCCACTATGGCACCATTTCGGATCTCAAAACATTTTGGATTTTGAATTTTCAGATAAGGGATGCCCAACTTGTATGTACATACAATGGAATATTCAGCCACGAAAAGGAATGAGGTGTATGCTACATGATGCCAAAGATCAACAAAACCAGATGTTAGTTAACAGTGGTGAAAACAGTCCGGGTGCGGTGGCTCACGCTTGTAATCCCAGCACTTTGGGCGGCCAAGGCAGGTGGATTGCTTGAGACCAGCCTGGCCAACATGACAAAACCCTGTCTCTAGTAAAAATACAAAAATTAGTGAGGCATGGTAGCGCACACCTGTAATTCCAGCTATTCAGGAGGCTGAGGCAGGAGAATCACTTGAACCCGGGAGGCGGAGGTTGCGGTGAGCCGAGATCGTGCCATTGCACTCCAGTCTGGGCAAAAACAGCGAAACTCCGTCTCAAAAAAAAAAGAACTCTCTATGTACCGATTTGTAATGATTTCCAGGATACATTGTTCATAAAAGCAAGGCACAGAAGGTGTATAAAGTATGCTACCTTTTTAGTGCATGCCTGTAATCCGAGCTACTCAAGAGGCTGAGGCAGAATTGCTTGAACCCAGGGTGCAGAGGTTGCAGTGAGCCGAATCGTTCCACTTCACTCCAGCCTGGGCAACAGAGACTCCATCTTCAAAACAAACAAGCAAAAAGGAGTACAGGTACAGTACTTATCCTCATAGAGTTGTGAGGATTAAATGGATTAATACACATTAAGCGAATGGTACACAGTTAACATTAAATAGACCAGACACGGTGGCTCATACCTATAATCCTAGCAGTTTGGGAGACTGAGGTGGGAGGCTCACTTGAGCTCTGGAGTTCCAAACCAGCCTAAGCAACATAGTAAGACTCTGTCTCTACAAAATTTTTTTAAAAATTAGCTGGGCAAGGTGGCACATGCCTGTGGTCCCAGCTACTCAGGAGGCTGAGGTGAGAGGCTCACTTAAGCCGAGCAGGTCGAGGTTGCAGTGAGCCATGATTATGCCTGTGCATGCCAGCCTGGGCAACATAGACCGT
>NW_016107955.1:239202-252258 GCF_001604975.1 Cebus imitator | reverse complement strand
TACATCATGGTATTTAAGTTACACAATATCGAGGAAAAGAATAAACGTCACTCAAGGACTTTCCATCTTCTGGAGAAGGGGTTAATGCATTTTTCAATTATGCACAGGATAGTTGTATCATGTCAGGTGAAATTATGACCTTGTTATTGTCTTTATTGGGAGATTAAGTGTAGTTTAAGGGGATGTGTGTGGGTATTGTGTTGGCAAGAGGTGGACTTGTGATGGTTAATTCTATGTGTTGACTTGTCTAGGCCACAGAGTGCCTAGCTACTTGGTCAGAGGTGATTCAGAGTGTGTCTGTGAGGATGTTTTTCGGTGAGATTAACTGTTAAATCAGTAGACTGAGTAAAGCAGACTGCTGGCTCTAATGTGGGGTGGCAACATCCAGTTAGTTGAAGGCCTGAATAGAACAAAAAGGCTGACCCTCCCCAGAGAAAGAGAGAATTTTCCTGTTTTCTAATTGGTACATTGGCTTTTTCCTGCCTTTGAACTCAAACTGAAACATTGACTATTCCTGCATCTCAAGCCTGCTGGCCTTTAACCTGGAACTACACCATTGGTTCTCCTGGGTTTTAGGCCTTCAGACTTGGACTGAACACACCATCAGCTCTCTTGGGTTTCCAGTTTGCCCACTCCCCCTGCAGATCTCTGGACCTGTCAGCCTTGATGATTGTATGAGCCACTTGCTTATAATAGATCTCCCCCCATATATGGGCATATATGTATCTTTACAAGTTATTGTTTCTGTTTCTGGAGAACCCTAACTAATTCAATGGGGAGGTGCACTGGAAGTGGAAGGGGTACTGGTCAACAAATGAAAACCTTGAAATTGAGGTTATGGAGAGGCAGCAGCTATTGTTAACCACAAGGTCAGTGGAACAACAGTGGTGTGGTTGAAGTGGAGTGGGCACAGTATCAGTGGAGAAGAGCTCACAGACAGAACAGAAACCAGGGTTAGACTACGGATTTTTTTTTTTTTTTTTTTTTTTGAGACTGAGTCTGTCTCTGTCACCCAGGCTGGAATGCAGTGATGCAATCTCAGCTCAGTGCAAGTTTCACCTCCTGGGTTCAAGTGATTTTCACGCCTCAGCCTCCCAAGTAGCTAGGATTACAGGTGCGTGCCACCGTACCTGGCTACTTTTTGTATTTTTAGTAGAGATGATGTTTCACCATGTTGCCCAGGCTGGTCTTGAACTCCTGGGCTCAAGTGATCCACCTGCCTGTCTCCCAAAGGGTTGGGATTATAGGCATGAACCACCATGCCCGGCCAGACTGTGGATTTTTAATCACCTATCTTTTTTTCTTTCTTTTTTTTTTTTTTTTTTTAATAACTGCTCCTTGCAAAGCAAGAGTACCCCATAGGCAGTGTGCCCACAGTAGCCTTTATTTTTTATTTTTATTTTTAAATAGAGATGAGGTCTAGCTATGTCGCTCAGGCTGGTCTCAAACTCCTGGACTCAAGCAATCCTCTTGCCTCAGCCTCCCAAAGTGCTGAGATTATAGGTGTGAGCCACCATGCCTGGCCTTAATCAACTATCGATGTGTATTTTGAAATCACCAAGAGTTCTGGACAAGAGAGGTATTGGAGAGAGTGGCACTGAGCCAGGGATAAACCAAAGGGTGGTGATGAGGAGCTTGGTAGATGGCTGTGATTAGGATGAGCAGCTGGCTGTGTAGTCTAATGTTGGTGCCTCAGAGGAGCTGGGGGCTTCCTGAGGAGAGAGAGACTGTGGTCTCAGTGGAGTGCATGAAGTGCATGGAGAACACTTATGCCTCTGGAATCACTGGGATGAGCGCTGTGGAAGAGAAAACTGGTCGCTGCTTGAGAGAGCTGCAGTATTGTCAAGGAAGACCCACTCATGTTCCCATTGGAGCAAGAAGGCGAGCCCAACCTTCAGAGAAGAATCTTTCAGCTCTAGACGAATGGATTCTGCTGATGACTGAGTATGAGTTCTAGAAGTTAAAATCTCAGGATATAGGTCAGAAAAGGGCATTTGAAGACTTACGTTTCCAACCATGATGGAGTAACAGGGACTGGATTTATTCCCCTACCTTAAACAACTAAGAAACCAGGTGAAATAATGTGAAAAAATGGTTTCCAGACATTAGACAACAGGAAGCATGGGACCATGGTCCCTGAGAGAAGAGAAACAACTGAGTGACCCATATGATGGCCTGGAGAGAGTTTTCAGGCATATGTTGGTGGTAAGGGATGGGTGAGGGGGCCAAAAAAGAGCCTTGTGGCCTGAGTTTAGATGACATAGTTATGAGTTTCTGGCAGTAACAGCAGCCAGAATTCACAGGGCGGCACAAAGTACCATAGAGGAGAGAACTATACACAGAGAGAAAGCTCTGGAGATCTTTAAGGGGCTCCTTTCAATCCTTTCAAGTCTTCAGCTGAATTCTGATCAGCACTCTTTTTTTTTTTTTTTTTTTTTTTTCTATCAGCACAAAAACCTGAATAAGATCAGCACTCATATGAGGAAACTCTCTGAGGTCCAGATGTTACCAGTGGAAGAAAGAATGGACATTTTGAACAAAGTGGACTCATCCAGGTTCTTGGCATTTTGAACAAAGAATTGGACAAAACACACAAGCAAAGCAATGAAGGAATGAAGTGACCAAAGAATGACACAGGCCAGGTGAGGTGGCTCATGCCTGTAACCTCAGCACTTTGGGAAGCCAAGGCAGGCAGATCACTAGGTCAGGAGTTTGAGACCAGCCTGGCCAACATGGTGAAGCCCCATCTCTACTAAAAATACAAAAATTAGCTGGCATGGTGATGGGTGCCTGTAATCCCAGCTACTCAGGAGGCTGAGGCAGGAGAATTGCTTGTACCTAGGAAATGGAGGTTGGAGTGAACCGAGATCATACCACTGCATTCCAGCCTGGGTGACAGAGCAAGACTCTGTCTCAGAAAAAAGATAAAAGAAAAGAATGAAGAAGAAAAGCACAGATTTTAAGTACACTCCACAGAGTGGGAGCAGGCTCGAGCAAGCAGCTCAAGAGCACTGGTTACAGCATTTTTGGGGGTTTAAATACCCTCTAGAGGTTTCCCATTGGTTACTTGGTTTATACCCTATGTAAATGGAGTAGTAGCCCGCGATTTGTCTGATTGGTCATAGCTCACAGGCTACAGAGTGAGACCCTGTCTCTCTCTCTTAAAAAAAAGAAAAAAGGCATAGGAAGGCATGAGTATGACTGAAATCGAGCACCCAGGGAAGACCCTTCCCTGTTGCCTCTGCACCCACCTCAGTTCAAGGTTGAGATCAGTCTTTGTTGGAGAGAAAATGGCTGTGACTTATTGAATTTGCTGGAAATCTGCTTGCTGGAACTTGCCAGAAATCCACCATCTAGAGTGCCAGTGAAAGCTGTTCACGGGGAGGTGTCTCGCTGGAGGCACTCTGCTACAAAACTACCTGAGGGAGAGTGCCAGAGGATGTTGCTGGCTACTGGGTGCTGTTTGCTGTTGGCTGCCCTGCACTGCAAAAGCTGGAAAATGGAGAAGCTGTGAGTGCTTCAGGAGCCAGAGGTAAACTGCTACTAACCCATCTGATGGGCAATTCCAGGAGGAGGCTGCTGGCTACTGGGTGCTGCTGGTCACCATGCACTGTGGGAGCCAGGCACTGGAGAAGCTGTGAGTGCTGTAGGACCCTGTTGCTATAGAAATCTGCAGACACTTCAGTAACCTGTGAAGTGGGCACTCCCGAACTGGGAAGCCAAACCTTTTTCCTTCTTGAAGTGTGTCTCCAGTGCCCTCTAGTGGCAAAGCTTCAGTGCCAGCTGGCAAAGGAAAAATAAGTAAAGGGACCAGATCCGTTTTCACAGAGCAGGCATGAAGAGTGAATTTGAAGCTGAGAGGTAAAAATTGGTAAGTGGTGCAGTCCACCCCTTTGATTTCTTGGCTTTCATGTGCACGTATTTGAATTTTTGTACAACAAAACAACTTGTGCAAGGTGAGAGTATCATTTTAGGCCAGGAGCTTGAGGTTACAGTGAGCTCTGATCACACTACTGCACTCCAGCCTGGGTGACAGACCAAGACTCTGTCTCAAAAAAAAGAGAAGAAAACAAACAACTTTACTCCTACCTATCAAGATATAGCTATCCTTACAAGAGAGGAAGTTGTTACCCTTTCCCCCAAATGAGAGGACACATAGTTGTAGGAGTTATTATATCCCTCACGGTCTGTATTAATGACTCCTCAAATTTAGCCATGGTTCCACTGATATCCTAGTACCTAAAGCGTAAACCATAAAATTAACTTCCAATTTCTTGTATATAAAATAAAAATGGGAAAGAGAGAAAAAGAAAATGGCTAGATTATGCAAATAAACACATACATATAACAAGCAAAAAACAAATGAGGAAAGGTAATATAGTACTCATTTCTGTAATTGATCTCAAGGCTGTAATTGACATCTATGGCTTCCTTCTTCTGTTATTATCCATTCCGTATTTCCCCTGCCTTCATTCAGAACCTCAGATGCTCTTTTCTACCTAAAGGAGTCACCCAAACTTTCATTCTGGAAGGGTCTGAGTCCTTGATCATCCTGCTTGTTTTGAGTTACTGGAGTTTAACCTTTTAATGGCGTTTAACCATTAATCTTTACTATGTTGGCTGGGCACGGTGGCTCACGCCTGTAATCCCAGCACTTTGGGAGGCCAAGGCAGGTAGATCACCTAAGGTCAGGAGTTTAAGACCAACATGGCAAAACCCTATCTCTACTAAAAATACAAAAATTAGCCAGGCATGGTGGCTTGCGCCTGTAGTCCCAGCTACTCAGGAGCCTGAGGCAGGATAATCGCTTGAACCTGGGAGACGGAGGTTGCAGTGAGCCCAGATCGCACCACTGTACTCCAGCCTGGGTGACAGAGTAAGACTCTGTCTCAAAAAAAAAAAAAAATTTACTATTGGGCATGAAAGTACTAAGAGCCACTCCAGATAATTGCCTGCATCGCAAACATGGTCCTCTTTGCCTCCATTGTGTAGCAACGGCTCCACTTCCACTTGGTAATTAGGATCAATCACTGAAGCCAGTAAATTAAGTCTGACCCCACTCGCTTTTTTGGCTTGTGGTTTCATTGGCATAAGGAGCCCAAAGTCTCCCAAATGTTTCACGTTCCAATTCACTGAAATTATTGTTGTGTCCCCTGGTTAGAAACATTCTCCCTTTAAGGACTGAGATATCCAAACTAGCAAAGCTCATAATTGTTGAGACAGTAAGCAAAAATTCTGTGAGTAGGTTATTAGTTGTAATAATGAGAGGAGCCGCTCCTACTTCTACCCCTTGGTTTCAGGGCCCATTTATTCTGGCTATGGGAGAGATAGCACTGTATAATAGTCTCTAGCTCAAAGTATATATTGCATTCCAAAAAATACTATCCCATCATTTCAAGATGTTGTTT
Source organism: Cebus imitator (assembly GCF_001604975.1). Lineage (NCBI taxonomy): Eukaryota > Metazoa > Chordata > Mammalia > Primates > Cebidae > Cebus > Cebus imitator. The sequence continues at coordinate 246,850 of NW_016107955.1, read as the reverse complement.
CCCAACTGGCATCAAAACCAAGTTTCAGTAAGCCATTTCACCCTTCGATTAGGCCAGCTGCTTTAGTATGATGTGGTATGTGGTAAGACCAGTTAATTCTGTAGGCATGAGCCCATTGCTGCACTTGCTTTGCTGTGAAATAAGGCTGTGGACCAGAAGCAAAGCTGTGCAGCAGTCTACAGATGGTAGTGCTGGCACAAGGATTATGGGCAGGGTAGGGAAAACTATATCCAGAAAATACGTCTGTTTCTGTGAGACTGAATCTCTGTTCCCCTTCATGATGGAAGATGTCCAGTGTCATCAACCTGTCACCAGGTGGTTGGCTGGCCCCCACAGGGAATAGTGCTGTATCAGGAACTCAATTTTGGTCGCTCCTGTTGGCAGATTAGGCACTCAGCAACCATGCCACCCTTGGTAACGGGAGGTCCATGTTGTTGAGCCCAGGCAGAGTCTCCTTTCTGCTACCATGGCCTATTTTTTTATGGGCCTATTGAGCAAATCCTGGGGTGGCTGGTGTGTATCAACAGACCACATCATTTTGTCCTCTGGATGCATAAGAGTCTCCTATGCAATATATGCGTTTTGGTGGCATACATGCCTTATCTTATTTCCTTCTTGCTTGGTGGAGGTCAATCTTTGTTCTATTATGGCCTTCAACTGATTGGATGTGGCTCATGCAAATTATGGAAGGCAATCTGTTTCACTCAAAGTTCAGCTGGGACTCAAATATCTTCACAATCTGTCCCCATCCAGAGAAGGCCGGTTATATTTCTCTTCCCCAGACTTCCTTGTCGCCAATCTGTCACTCTTGTTCAAGTACTTAACCACATGGCAGTGTAGATCTATACTTCTGACCATCTCTTACTCTACACACAGTGGACAACTAAACATACTGTTCGGTGTCCCGCCCACCGGAGAGGATCTTCCTTCGCCATTGTCATTCAGTCACCCCTGAGTACAGCTGCAGTGCTGCAGCTGTCTACTTTGGATGGTACCAGTATCACATGCAGACCCATATGTGAGACAGGCTTCAGTTTTCCTTCCTCAGTCAATTGGTCATAGGAACATTCTGTGATATCGTAGGCACGGATTGAAGGAGAGGAGGCAAAGCAACAGGAGTTGGTGTCAACGGTCTGAACTACCTGCTCATGCGACTTATTTGTACCTTCTAGACCTGCTTAACTTGGTCTTTTATGTACCATTTTCATCTAATAATAGATTGCTACTATGCATGCCTAAGCTTATGGCTATGTGGGTCAAAGAAGACACCAGTTCCTGATGAGAGTCTCAGGCTATATGGTCACCTAATATCTCATGGTTAGGTGTTTCAATCTCTGCCTAGAACCAGCAGTAAGCCAGAGCTGTTTCTTGAAAGGAGAATAGTTTTCTGCAAAAGAGAGCACACACTTGCTCTAAAGTCCTAGAGGCTTACCCTGTAATTCTCTCATTGATGCTTGCTAGAAACTCCATACAATACTCTCATTTGTCACAGACACTTCCAGTATCATTGGATCTGCTGGTTCAAGTGGGATGAACCTGAATTGCAGAGCTTTCTCTTGTATTTCAATCTGAATTGCAGAACTTTCTCTTGGCTGATTCTATTCAAAACTGGAGACCTTGGGTGACTCTATCAACGGGTTCGAAGTAGCACACTCAGGCTGGGTGTAGTGGCTCAAACCTTTAATCCTAGCACTTTGGGAAGCTGAGGTGGATGGATCACTTGAGGTCAGGAGTTCGAGACCAGCCTGGCCAATGTGGTGAAAACCCGTCTCTACTAAAAATACAAAAAAATTAGCCGAGCATGGTGGCGCACACCTGTAATCCCAGCTACTGGGGAGGCTGAGGCAGGAGAATCGCTTGAACCCAGGAGGTGGTGGTTGCAGTGAGCCGAGATCGCACCACTGCACTCCAGCCTGGGCGACAGAGCGAGACTTTGTCTCAAAAACAAAAAAAAAAGTAGCACACTCAAATGTTGCCTCCAAGGTCGAGTGCGGTAGCTCATGCCTGCCATTACAGCACTTTGGGAAGCTGAGGTCGGCGGATCTCTTGAACCCAGCAGTTCGAGACCAGCCTGGGAAACATGGCAAAAACCCATCTCTACAAAAAATAAAAAAATTAGCCAGGCGTGGTGGCGGGTACCTGTAGTTCCAGCTACTTGGGAGGGTGAGGCGGGAGGATTGCTTGAGCGTGGGTGACAGAGTTTGCAGTGTGCCGTGATTGTGCCACTGCATTCCAGCCTGTGTGACAGAGTGAGACCCTGTCTCAAAAAAAAGTTGCCTCCAAAATACAAAGGCCTACCAAGAGTTGTACCATTTTGTTTGTGGTAGGAGGTGTGAGGTATAGCAACTTGTCTTTCACTTTGGAAGGAATCTTTTGACATGCTCCAGACTACTTAACTCCTAGAAACTTAATTGAGGTGACAGGCCCCTGAATTTTTGTGAGGCTTATAACCAACCGTATTAGGTAGGGTTCTTCAGAGAAGCATAACCAATAAAATGTGTATACATTTAGAGAGGGATTTATTTTAAAGAATTGGCTCATGTGATAACAGAGCCTGACATTTTTTCAAGTCCAAAATCTGCAGGGTAGGCTGGCAGCCTGTAGTCTGAGGGAAAAGCTGGTGATGCAGTTGAAGTTTAAAAGACTTCTGCTGGCAGAATTCCTTCTGGCTTGGTATAGGTCAGTCTTTGTTCTATTATGGCCTTCAACTGATTAGACACGGCTCACCCAATTGTGGAGGGCAATCTGTTCCACTCAAAGTCCACCAATTTACATATATATATATATACTTGAGATAAAGTCTTGCTCTGTTGCACAGGATGGCATCCAGCGGTACAATCACAGCTTACTGCAGCCTCCACCTCCCAGGATCAAGCGATCTTCCTACCTCAGCCTCCTGAGTAGCTGGGGCTATAGGCATTTGCACTATGCCTGGCTAATTTTTTTGTTTTTGTTTTTTATAGAGGTTTCACTATGTTGCCCAGACTGGTCTCGAACCCCTGAACTCAAGCAATCCTCCCACCTCAACCTCCCAAAGTACTGAAATTACAGGTATAAGCCACTATGCCCAGCCCTCTCCTTCTTTCTTTCTTTCTTTTTTTTGAAATGGAGTCTCGCTTCTTCGCCCAGGCTGGAGTGCAATGGTGCAAACTTGGCTCACTGCAACCTCCACCTCCTGGGTTCAAGCGATTCTCCTGTCTCAGCTTCCCCAGTAGCTGGGATTACAGTCATGTGCCACCACACCTGGCTAATTTTTGTATTTTTAGTACAGATGGGGTTTTGCTGTATTGGCCAGGCTGATATCAAAAGCCTGACCTCAAGTGATTTGCCCGCCTGGGCCTCCCCAAGTGCTGGGATTATAGGCGTGAGCCACTACGCCCAGCCTTTTTGTTTATTTATTCATTTATTTATTTAGAGATGGAGTCTCGCTCTGTAGCCCAGGCTGGAGTGCAGTGGCACGATCCCTGCTCACTGCAACCTCTGCCTCCCAGGTCCAGGGTCAAGCAATTCTCCTACCTCAGCCTCCCAAGTAGCTGGGATTACAGGCGCAAGCTACCATGCCCAGCTAATTTTTGTATTTTTTAGTAGAGACAGGGTTTCACCATCAGTCATGTTGGCCAGTCTGGTCTTGAACTCCTGACCTTGTGATCTGCCTGCCTCGGCCCCCCAAAGTGCTGGGATTACAGGCATAAGCCACTGTGCCCGGGCTTTTTTTAATTTTATTTTTGAGAGACAGAGTCTCTCTGTCCCCCAGGCTGGAGTGCAGTGGCATGATCTTGGCTCACTGCAACCTCTGCCTCCTGGGTTCAAGCAATTCTCCTGCCTCAGCCTCCCCAGTAGCTGGGATTATAAGCACGTGCCACCACGCCTTGCTAATCTTTGTATTTTTAGCAGAGACTGGGTTTCACAATATTGGCCGGGCTGGTCTCAAATTCCTGACCTTGAGTGATCCGCCTGCCTTGACCTCCCAAAGTGCTGGGATTACAGAAATAAGCCACCACGCCCAGTCCCCTTTCATTCTTAATAAGATATCTAAAATATTCACTCCTTTCTGCTCACCAGATCCAATCTGCATGTCATCAGTGTAGTAGCCCAGTGTGATGTTTTCATTGAGTATCAACATGGGCAATATCTCTGCCGACTATATCATGGCATGTAGGGAATCCATGAGCCCCATATCACCCGTGGATACCCTGAGTTCGGTGGCGACAAAGGAATGAGAGAAAGACAGATTAAGAGAGAAAGTGGGAACAGGGAACCATCACTTCATCACTCTGGAGGTGACATTGAAGGCCCCGAGCTCTGATATCCACACTATTTATTGATTACCATCACTTTGATCTATAGGGTAGGGGTGGAGTAATGGTGGGGAGAGGGTGATGGTGGAGTGAATCAGTGAAACGGAACTGGCGTGTCATTCTTAGGACTGATAACAGTTTGGGAGTTTCACAAAACAAGAACATGTGGTTATCTTTAGCTTATTATCTATGTACAGCTCATAGAACTAGGGCCTTACAAGGAGCCTACAAGTCTGGCTACGTCATGGTGCTACGAAGGGGTTTTACGTCCTTGAGCACAATGTTTATGGTAACACAGCCGAGGTCACCTGCACTGGAACATGAGGCATGGAGAGGCCTTCCTCCTCAGAGGCCTCCTGTGGCCTTCCGCAGTTTGTTGTTCCTTGTTTATATGCTACTCATAACCAATTTATGTAGGCACTCTGTAAGTCCTTTCTCCTTTGCAGTGTTTCCCAACAATGGCAGAGAGCAGGAGAAATGTCAGAGCCCTCAGGCAACACCATAAAGTTAAGTTCTTGTTCTTGCCAGGTAAAAGCAAATGGTTTCTGGTAGTCCTTGAAAACTGGTGTGGAGAAAAGGTCATCAGTCAGGCCAGTACCTGCGTACCAAGTGCCAGCGGTGTGTTGAGATGTTCCAGTAAATATACTATCTCTGGGACAGGAGCTACAAGTGGCGTCACCATCTAATTAACTTTACGATAGTCTGCAGTCATTCTCCAAGATTCATCTAACTTTTCCACAGGTCAAACTAGTGAGTTAAATGGAGATGTGATAGGTATCACCACCCCTACGTCTTTCAAGTCTTTTCTTGTGCCATTAATCCCTGCATTCCCCTTGCTATGCATTATTGCTTCTGGTTTACTAACTTTCAAAGGAGTGAATGTTCCAGGGGCTTTGGCTTAGCCCTTCTTTTTTTTTTATTTTTATTTTTTTGAGACGGAGTTTCGCTCTTGTTACCCAGGCTGGAGTGCAATGGCGCGATCTCAGCTCACTGCAACCTCTGCCTCCTGGGTTCAGGCAATTCTCCTGCCTCAGCCTCCTGAGTAGCTGGGACTACAGGTGCGCGCCACCATGCCCGGCTAATTTTTTGTAGAGATGGGGTTTCACCATGTTGACCAGGATGGTCTCAATCTCTTGACCTCATGATCCACCCGCCTTGGCCTCCCAAAGTGCTGGGATTGGCTTAGCCATTCTAACTGTAATGGCACTTACCCCATGGATCAGCAAGCTGATGTGGGGGTTATGCCAGTTTCTTTTTGCAGGGTGGGGGGACAAAGTCGCCCTCTGTTGCCCAGGCTAGAGTGCAGTGGCATGATCACAGCTCACTGCAGCCTCAACTTCCTGGGCTCAAGTGACCCTCCCACCTCAGCCTCCTGAGTAGCTGGGACCACAGGCATGTGCCACCACACCCAGCTAATTTTCAACATTTTTTGTAGAGATGGGGTCTTGTCGTGGCAATAGGGGGTGATTGTGGTAGGGAGAGGGGAGAATGTGCATTCCCTTTCAAGGCATCCTCCCCAGGTTAGTTTATCTCAGTGTTTTCAAGGAGAGAAAGGCTAGTCTCAGACACTGAAACATTGAAGGACAAGCTATTTCCATTAGTACAGGAGGCTCAGAGTGACTTGGTAGTTCATTTTCATCTGAGACCAAACAGATGCCCCTCCAAATGCAAGTTTCAGGATCCCATTCTTAATCTAACTTTCACATAAGAGACTTGTCAGGACTGTGAGTTCAGCTTGCACTGCACAATTAAATGTTGTGTTTGATTTTCAGCACTCAGCCCATAAGTGCCCCTTTTAGTCATCGTGAAAGTTCTCTGGTTCTCACACTATGACTTGAGCTGAGAAGTCAACGAACCCCAGCTTGTTATTCTGTCTTGTAAGTGCTCAGATGCATTCAGAACAATCCATCCCACAACACAGTCCTTATAGTCACAATTACTGTCATGATGGTCAAGTGCAGCAGCCATTCGGGCTCCCAAGGCATGTACTTCAGTTGACACTTCATCACAATCCAGCCTAGGTTAACTAATTGTGATGCCTCTACATGCTAGGGATTATCAGCATCTATTTCTTACTGGCAAAGAGTTCAGCGCAATGCTGAAATCCAGGGCATGAACAAACCAATCCCAAAGTCCAGTCTCTCCAGGTGTATTTCCTGGGACCATTCCTGGCAACAATTTTCTGTCCAGTTAGGAGACAGAACGACACAATAATTTGAAGAGAGAAAGTTTAATGTAAGAATTAACCCCCAGGCTAGGCATGATGGCTCACACCTCTAATCCCAGCACTTTGAGAGGCTGAGGCGGGCAGATTTTTTGAGCTCAGGAGTTTGAAACCAGTCCGGGCAACAGGGTGAAACCCCATCTCTAGAAAAAATAAACAACATTGGCTGGGCATGGTGATGCATGCCTATAGTTCCAGCTATTCCGGAGGCTGAGGCAGAAGAATCACTTGAACCTGGGAGATGAAGGCTGCCGTGAGCTGAGGTCACAGCACTGCACTCCAGCCTGGGCAACCAAGAGAGACTCCATCTCAAAAAAAAGAAAAAAGGAAAAAAAAAGAATACAGGAATAACAGATATAAGGCGCAGTTGCCATCCCTAGCCTGAGACAGAACACCAATGAGGTTGAGATCCAGAGCTTGCTGGAGGAAGCATGGCTGTAGTTACTGAATGGTGGAGAAGTTCACTGTGGTGCTGCACTGATGGAACTTGGTGGAAATCTACTCTCTGGAAATCTGCTAGCCATGGTGCTAGGGAAAACTGTTCACTGCTGAGTGCTGCTGGCCTCTGCCTACTGCAGGAGCCGGGCACTGGGGAAGCTGTGAGTGCTGTGGGATCCAGAGGCACTCTGCTACAAAACTCCTGAGAGAGAGCTGGAGGGAGGGGAAAGCTACTGGTCACTGGGTGCTACCGGCCACCATGCACTGCAGAAACCAGGCACTGGAAAGGCTGTGAGTACTGGAGGAGTCTGATGTTAGAAAAAGCCAGGCAGCAGGAGCCTGCCAAGTGAGCACAGGAATCAGGAAGGAAGCCCCTTTTCCTTTTGAAGTATCTCTCCAGCACCCTCTGAGAAAGCTTCGGTGACAGCTCGCAAAGGAAAAAATAGTTAAAATATGCTCCATTTTCACAGAGCAGACAGAAAGTTGAATTTCAAGTTGAGAAGCAATAAATCAATAATTGGGCGCGGTGGCTCAAGCATGTAATCCCAGCACTGTGGGAGGCTGAGGCCGGTGGATCACGAAGTCAAGAGATCAAGACCATCCTGGTCAACATGGTGAAACCCCGTCTCTACTAAAAATACAAAAAATTAGCTGGGCATGGTGGCACGTGCCTGTAGTCCCAGCTACT
>NW_016107955.1:236363-238268 GCF_001604975.1 Cebus imitator | reverse complement strand
GAGGTTGCAGTGACCCGAGATCGCGCCACTGCACTCCACCGTGGTGACAAAGCCAGACTCCGTCTCAAATAAAATAAAATAAAATAAAAACAATATATTAAAATTTATAGAATGAAGGGAAAACAAAGTTCAAAGTTGGAGTGCTTAGAAAAGAACTTATAGCATTAAATTACGATTATTATTTTCTGAGACAAGGTCTCACTCTGTTGCCCAGGCTGGAGTGCTGTGGCGAGATCACTGCTCACTGTAGCCTTGACTTCCTGGGCTCAAGCAATCCTCCCACCTCAGCCTCCCAAGTAACTGGAACCATAGGCATAGGCCACCATACCTGGCTAATTTTTTTATTTTTGTAGAGACAGTGTCTCACTATGTTGCCCAAGCTAATCTTAAACTTCCAGACACAAGCAATCTTCCCACCTGGGCCTCCCAAAGCGCTGAAATTACAGGCGTAAGCCACTGTGCCCAGCCTAGATTCTTATATTAGAAAAGAGTGAGGCCGAGTGCAGTGGCTCACACTTGTAATCCCAGCACTTTGGGAGGCTGAGGCAGAAGGCTCACAATCACTTTAGCCCGTGAGACCTTGTCTCCACAGAAAATACGAAAAAATTAGTTGGGGATGGCCACAGTGGCTCACACCTGTAATCCTAGCATTTTGGGAGGTCAGTGCAGGCGGATCATTTGAGGTCAGGAATTTGAGACCAGCCTGGCCAACATGGTGAAGCCCTGTCTCTACTAAAAGTATAAAAATTAGCCTGGTGTAGTGGTGAATGCCTGTAGTCCCAGCTACTTGGGAGGCTGAGGCAGGAGAATTGCTTGAACCTGGGAGATGGAGGTTGCAGTGAGCCAAAGTTGTACCACTGCACTCCAGCCTGGGTGACAGAGAAAGACTCTGTCAACAACAACAACAAAAAGAGCCGGGCTCCGTGGCACACCTATAATCCCAGCACTTTGGGAAGCTGAGGCAGGCAGATCACCTGAGGCCTGGAGTTCGAGACCAGCCTGACCAACATGGTGAAACCCTGTCTGTACCAAAAATACAAAAATTAGCTGGGTGTGGTGGCGCACACTTGTAATCCCAGCTACTTGGGAGGCTGAGGCTGGAGAATCACTTGAACCTGGGAGGCGGAGTTTGAAGTGAGCCGAGATGGCGCCACTGCACTCCAGCCCAGGCAACAGAGCGACACTCTGTCTCCGAAAAAAAAAGAAATGTGTTGAGCATGGTGGCACATGCCTGTAGTCCCAGCTACTTGAGAGGCTGAGTTGGGAGGATTGCTTAGTCAAGGCTGCAGTGAGCTGAGATCATGCCACTGCACTTCAGCCTGGGTGAAAGAGTGAGACCCTGTCTAAAAAAAAAAAAAAAAAACCTCTAATAAAAGAGTAAAATTGGTTTTCTCTTTTAAACAAGATTTTTACGTGGTATTAATAATAGATAATAAAATATTTTGTTCACCTTTTGAGTAAACTGCGAAAAAAAGAGAGGAGAGAGAAAACCAGATTTCTGTGTGACTTGTGCTGTCCTATTTTTTATTTTATTTATTTATTTATTTATTTTTAAAATAGAGACGGAGTGTCACCTTGTTGGTTAGAGTGGTTTCGAACTCCTGACCTCAGGTGATCCACCCACCTCGGCCTCCCAAAGTGCTGGGATTACAGACGTGAGCCACCACACCTGGCCTTTTAATTTTTTATTTTATTATTTTTGTGTGTGTGCTGTCTTTATTAGATATATTTATATGGATATGTTATTAATATTTGTTCTAAAATTGTATGGGATTCCTAAAAATGACACATCTTATCTGTCATAACTATGATTCTTATGTTAAATTGTTGTAAGTCCCCAGAACGTAACCAAATGTTTTCGTCAATTTGTCAATTGTGTCTTTAACCATACCTTTAAAAATCTTT
>NW_016107955.1:229123-232238 GCF_001604975.1 Cebus imitator | reverse complement strand
AAAAAAAAAAAAAATTAATAAATAATAATAATAATAATAATAAAAGATACAGAACAGTGCACTCAATTTTTTTTCTGCTTGTTCCAACCTATGTTTCCCCCCACCGTACCTATTTCTAATCTCAAAACGTCTAACCCAAATCTCTCCATAGTTAACGGTTTTACTTTAATATGTGAAACTTTCTGAAAATAAAGTTTCAAATGGGGGACTAGAGAAAACCAAAAATATTGCACCCCAAAATATACTTCTTTGATATATTTTGAGATGGCTATTCACAGGGCCTGCAGACAGAAATAGCCCTGCAAACTGCCTTTTGTGGAGGACATTTGCATCTGTAGACAAAATCTGCATTGATGAAATAAAGAGCCGGGCTTTCTCCATCCCCGCCCTCTTGTCTGGATCTGGCAAGGATTGGCTCGTGGGAGAGAGAGACTGAGAGTCTGACACCTATAGGGTCTGACAGAAAGGTATTCTGAAGGCTGCTACAAGTTATGTTTCTTTTTCTTTTCTTTTCTTTTCTTTTCTTTTTTTAGACGGAGTTTCACTCTTGTTGACCAGGCTGGAATGCAATGGCACTATTTCAGCTCACTGCGGCCTCCACCTCCCAGGTTCAAGCGATTCTTCTGCCTCAGTCTCCTCAGTAGCTGGGACTACAGGTTCCTGCCACCACCCCCGGCTAATTTTTTTGTATTTTTAGTAGAGACGAGGTTTCACCATATTGGCCAGGCTGGTCTCAAACTCCTGACCTCAGATGATCCGCCCACCTTGGCCTCCCAAAGTGCTGGGATTACAGGCATGAGCCACTGCACCCGGCCCAGTGAGGTTTCTTCTGCATAACAAGACTGCCTTTGCTAGCTAGGCCTTTCCTCTTCTCTCCCTCCCATAACCAGTCTTGCTATGCTCCTCTATTATTTCTATAACCTCCAGATGGTATAAAACTTCAATCTTCTGGTTATTTCTTTGAGTTTTCACATTTTGTATGGCTCCGATTGTATTAGTTTGTTCTCACATTGCTATAAAGAACGACCGGAGACTGGGTAATTTATAAATAAAAGTTTTTTTTTTTTTGAGACAAAGTCTCACTCTTGTCACCCAGGCTGGAGAGCAATGGCATAATCTCAGCTCACTGCAACCTCAGCCTCCCAGGTTCACGCGAGTCTCCTGCCTCAGCCTCCTAAGTGGCTGGGATTGTAGGCACCTGCCACCACGCCCGGCTAAATTTTGTAATTTAGTGGAGATGGAGTTTTACCATGTTGGCCAGGCTCGTCTCGAACTCCTGACCTCAGGCGATCTGACTGCCTCGGCTTCCCAGAGTGCTGGGATTACCGGCATGAGCAACCGCACCCAGCAGGAAAGAGGTTTAATTGACTCACAGTTCTACATGGCTGGGGAGGCCTCAGGAAACTTATGATGATGGCAGAAGGTGAAGGGGAAGCAAGCACTCCTTACCATGCTGAAGCAGGAGACAGAGAGAGCAAAGGGGGAAGTGCCATACTTTTAAACCATCAGATCTTGTGAGAACTCACTCACAAGTGAGTTCTTGAACAAGGGGAAATCTGCCCCCATGATCCAATCACCTCCCACCAAGCCCCTCCCCTGACTTGTGGGAATTACAATTCGACATGAGATTTGGGTGGGAACACAGAACCAAGTCATGTCACCCATGCACATGTGTCCACATTAATACATTTTGTATGCCTTTTCTTCTATTAAACTACCTTTTGCCAGTTGATTTTCAGTGAATCTTCAGAGAGTGAAGTTTTCTCTTGGTCCTTAACAATCAGTTAATAATATTTTTTTTTTGTCAGTGGTTAAAAATGCTTTTGTGAAAAAGAAAAATGCTTTCCTCATCTGTAATATAAGAGTGTCAGATGACAAATTACAACACATGTAGTTTAAAGATTTCAGTTGTCTTTATTCACGATTCTAGAACCAGGCCACACATCACTTCATAAATTTGAATAAGTGTTCCAGTGAGCAAAGCAGAAGAGGTTGGCTTCATAGACAGAGAGAGGCTGAAAAAAGTGGAAGCAAAGAATAAAGAGCGCATTAGGGCTGAGCATGGTGGCTTATGCCTGTAATCGCAGCACTTTGGGAGGCCAAGGCGGGTGGATCATCTGAGGTTGGGAGTTCGAGACCAGCCTGACCAAAATGAAGAAATCCTGTCTCTAAAAAATAAATAAATAAATAAATAAAGAGCACATTAGTCTTTCCTTTTCTTTTTGAGACAGAGTCTCGCTCCGTCGCCAGGCTGGAGTGCATTGGCATGACCTCGGCTCACTGCAACCTCTGCCTCCCAGGTTCAAGCAATTCTCCTGCCTCAGCCTCCCGAGTAGCTGGGACTGCAGGCACGTGCCACCACGCCTAGCTAATTTTTGTATTTTTAGTAGAGACGGGATACCACCATGTTGGCCAGGATGGTCTTGATCTCTTGACCTTGTGATCTGCCCACCTCAGCCTCTGAAAGTGTTGGGATTACACGCATGAGCCACCATGTCCAGCCTAGTCTTTTCAAAGCTACTGTTTTGTAAAGGGGAGACAAGGAGACAAAGCAACAGAAAGATAACTGATTAAAGCTGACTCTTGAACAACATAGATTTGAACTGTGTGGGTCCACTTATGTGCAGATATTTTCCAAAAAATAGATAGTAAAACTTTTTGGAGATTTGTGACAACAACAACAACAGGCTGGGCATGGTGGCTCATGCTTGTAATCCCAGCATTCTGGGGGGCCGAGGCGGGCAGATCATTTGAGGTTGGGAGTTCAAGACCAGCCTGGCCAACTGGTGAAACCTTGTCTCTACTAAAAATATACAAAAATTAGCTGAGCATGGCGGCACGTGCCTGTAATCCCAGCTACTTGGGGAGGCTGACGCAGAAGAATTACTTGAACCTGGGAGGTAGAGGTTGCAGTGAGCCAAGATTGCACTATTGCACTCCAGCCTGGGCAACAGATTGAGACTTTGTCTTAAAAAACAGCAACATCCACCGGTGCTATTTGCTGCGAAAAGAAAAGAAGAGGCTGGGCACGGTGGCTCACGCCTGTAATCCTAGCACTTTGGGAGGCCGAGGTGGGTGGATCACCTGAGGTCAGGAGTTCAAGACCAGCCTGGCC
>NW_016107955.1:220508-228693 GCF_001604975.1 Cebus imitator | reverse complement strand
AAAAAAAGCAGAAATGAAAGGAAGTAAAGTACATTTGGAAGAGGGCATAGCCAGCAGCTTGAGAGATCAAGTGTGCGTAGTTTGACCTTTGACTAGGGGTTTTATACATTGGCATGCTTCCTGGGGGTCTTATGTTCCCTCTCCCCTGATTCTTCCCTGGGAGTGGGCATGAGCATGCGTAGTAGTCTTCTAGCACTTGGGAGGGAGCATGTGCAGTGTGTTTACTGGAGTTGTATGCATGCTTACTTGAGGCGTTCTTCCCTTACCAGTCAAATGTCCCTTGAAAGTCATATACCTCGGCTGGGCGTGGTGGCTCACGCCTCTAATCCAAGCACTTTGGAGGCCAAGGCAGGTGAATCACCTGAGGTCAGGAGTTCAAGACCAGCCTGACCAACATGGTGAAATCCCATCTTAAAAAAAAAAAAAAGAAGGTCATATACCTCTTAGTGCACATGCGTGAGTCCACTTGGCCAACTCTTGAGATATTAGGAAGCCGCTTATCCCTAGTTTCAGGTTTTCCTATATATTGGGAGGCTGCCTTTCCCTGGCACTAGCTGCAGCCAATTATTATTTTAGAGAGATAGTTAACCGCCTGCCTGACCATCACCTGATGGTCACCTGACAGTCCTGGTTGGTGGGGGAGGGGGCAGGGCCCTCTCCTGCCCTGCTCATGTCTGATTAGCTATCCTACCCTACTGTAACAAAACCATGTAGCCTAGAAATATTGAAGACATTAAGAAAAAGGTGTGCCACGAATGCATAAAACATATGTGGATGCTAGTCTGTTTTATCATATACTACCGTAAAATATAGACAAATCTATAAAATGTGAAAATTTATCAAAACTTATGGGCCAGGTGCAGTGGTTCATACTTGTAATCCCAATACTTTGGGAGGCTGAGGTGGAGGATCGCTTGAGCCCAGGAGTTTGAGACCCGCCTGGACAACATTGTGAGACTCTGTTTCTACAAAAAATAAAAAATTAGCTGGGCGTGGGTGTGCTAGCGCATAGTCCCAGCTACTTGGGAGGCTGAGGTGAGAGGATCACTTGAGCTTAGGAGGTCGAGGCTGCAGTGAGTGGTGATCAAACCACTGTACTCCAGCCTGGGCGACAGACCAAGACCATGACTGAAAAAAAAAAACCCCAAAACGAAACATGCACACAAGCTGGGTGTGGCGTTGCACACCAGTATTCCCAGCTACTTGGGAAGCTGGAAAAAAAGAAACTTAGGCACATACTTTTATTTATTTATTTATTTTTTAAGATGGGGTTTCACCCTGTTGGTCAGGCTGGTCTTGAACTCCCGACTTCAGGTGATCCGCCCGCCTTGGCCTCCAAAGTGCTGGGATTACAGGCATGAGCCACCGCGCCCGGCCCTGGCATACACTTAAAGACCGTATATCGTACCATTCCCAGTTGAGAGAAATATAAACAAATATAAAGTGCAGTATTAGACTGTAACTGCATAAAACTAACTGTAGTACATACTGTACTACTGTAATTATTTCATAGCCTGTTGCTATCGTGATGAGCTCGAGTTTTACAAGTATCTGCTTAAAAGGCTGTGTGATACCAGTCTTCTCCCTGAGCAGTTCATCTCTCCAGTAAATAATGTATCTCAAAAGAACTGATCTCTCACAGTTCTCAAGTATTTTTCACTGTGCAATACTGTAAGCCTTAAATAACACCATAGGATCCATAAAAAGTGCCACTAGTGATGCTGAAAGTGCTCCCAAGAAACAAAGAAAAATCAAGAAATTCCAAGTTGAATTGCTTGATAGGTACCACAGATTGAGGTCTGCAACTGGAGCTGCCCACCATTTCAAGTTAAGGGAATGCAGTGTAAGGAGCATTATAAAAAAGAAAAGGAAAATTGTGAAGCCATTGCTGCAGCTTTGGCAGCAGGTGTGAAAACCTTGCGCTTTCTGTAAATACCTTTTTATCTTGTATTTAAAGTGCAGCCTTTATGTAGGTGCAGGATTGCCACAAAAAAGGCATTCCTATAGATTCTAATTCTAGAAAAAATGAAGTCATTATATGACAAAGAAAGGTGAAGGATCTAAAGCTGGAGAATTTAATGCTAGCAAGGATGGTTTGATAATTTTAGAAAGAGAGTTGGCAGCTGGGCGCGGTGGCTCACTCTTGTACTTTCCCAGCACTTTGGGAGGCTGAAGTGGGAGGATCACTTGAGCCCAGGAGTTTGAGACCAGCCTGAGCAACATAGGGAGACCTTGTCTCTACTAAAAGTTAAAAAACAAAATGTGCTTGAGCCCAGCAAGTCAAGGCTTCAGGCTGGGTGGCAGAGTAAGACCTGGTTTAGAAAAATAAAAATAAAAAAAAGAAAGAGGTTTGGTTTAAAGAATGTCAAGATAAGCCAGGCATGGTTGTGCCTGCCTATAGTCCCATCTACTTAAATGACTGAGGCATGAGGATTGATTGATCCCAGGAGACCAGGAGTTGGAGGCCAGCCTGGGCAGCATAGCGAGACACCATCTCTATAAATAATAAACAGACAAACAAATAAAGTCAAGTTAACAGGAGAAGTAGCTTCTGCCAACCAAGAGGCAGACAAGTTCCCAGATGCCATTAAGGAAATCATTGAGGCCAGGTGTGGTAAGATGCCTGTAATCCCAACACTTTGGGAGGCTGAGGTGGGAGGATTGCTTGAGCCCAGGAGTTTGAGACTACCCTGGGCAACATAGCAAGACTCCATCCCTACAAAAAATAAAAAATTAGCTGGGCATGGTGGTGCATGACTGTAGTCCCAGCTACTCAGCAGGCTGAGGTGGGAGGATCACTTTAGCCCAGGAGGTTAAGGCTGCAGTGAGCCATGATTGCATCACTGCACTCCAGCCTGGGCCAACAGAGTGAGACCCTGTCTCAAAAAAAAGACAAGAAAATTACTGAGGAGAAAGGATATTTTGCCTGAACAGGTTTCAAATGCAGATGGAAGTGCCCTATTTTGGGGAAAAAAAAAAAAAGATCCCACAAAAGACTTTTTTTGTGTGTGACGGAGTCTCATTCTGTTGCCCAGGCTGGAGTGCAATGGCAAGGTCTCGGCTCACTGCAACCTCTGCCTCCTGGGTTCAAGAGATTCTCCTGACTCAGTCTCCCGAGTAGCTGGGATTGCAGGCGTCTGCCACCACACCTGGCTAATTTTTTTTTGTATTTTTAGTAGAGATGGGGTTTCACCACGTTGGCTAGGCTGGTCTCGAACTCCTGCCCTCGTGATCCACCCACCTCGGCCTCCTAAAGTGCTGAGATTACAGGCATGAGCCACCACGCCCGGCCCCAAAGGACATTTATTAGTAATAAATAGAAGTGAGCAGAAGTGTTGCTATTCACTCGGGGTGATTGGCAAAATATTACAGAAAATATTT
The DNA here is from genome assembly GCF_001604975.1 of Cebus imitator. NCBI lineage: Eukaryota > Metazoa > Chordata > Mammalia > Primates > Cebidae > Cebus > Cebus imitator. Next base: position 225,312 of record NW_016107955.1, on the reverse strand, counting down.
AGGGAAAGTTATATAGTCTCAAACCTTTTGGAAGGCTGAAAGGTTTTATTGAGGCAGGTTGAAGGCAGCTGCCTGGTTAACGTTAGTATAGGAAAGAAACAGAGACTGATCAAAAGGCCTTACCCCACACCCGTTTGTCTCCACTCCTACTGTTTTCTCATGTTAATTTTGTGCGGGGTGGTCTCTCTGGGGAAGATCAAAGGGAAGTTCCCTGTTAATTGCATTTACTCTGGGCCCCAGAACCTAAAGCTTCTGTCAGTCATAAAACCACTCTTAACCATGTTAATTATCCACAAACGTGTTAACTCAGAACCTCTGCTGTAAAATCTTGAGGGAATAAAAATGTGATGGACAGAGGGTCTGGATCGATTGGTTGCATTTTGCCCTCTGAAAGCAGCCAACGGCCATCCCTAGCCCACTTGAAACACTGTTATGGTGTGAGAGTGCATCCATTCATCCATTGTTGAGTCAGGGTCTGCAAGTCAGACTTCTGCAGGTGGTGAGACCCACGTCCCAGGTGGTGACCCCGACGTGATTGAGGGCACACAGAAGGAGTTAAGGCAAGAAGGGATAGACTAACTCCTCTGTTGTGTGCAAATGCTACTGGGTCTCTGATCAGAACTGCCCTTACCTATAACGTTCCGAGCCTTGAAGGAGAAAGATAAACTACCAGTTGCAAGTCTTTTGGTTGTACAGGAAGACCTGGGAAAGTCTTTTTTGGTTGTACAAGAAGACCCCTTTTCTGCATTGGTTCCATTGATATTTTGTCTCTGATGTCAGAAGTACCTTGCCAGTAAGGGAGTGCCTTTTAAAGTGCCTTTTGATATTGGACAATGCCTCTGGCGATCCAGAACCCCATGAATTCAACACCAAAGGCACTGAAGTGGTCTACTTGCCCCCCAAAACCACATCTCTAATTCAGCCTAGATCAGAGTTACAAGGGGCTTTAAGGCATAGTACTCTAAGGAAAGGGTTGTTAATGCTGTGGAAGAGAGCCCCGACAGAGGGAATATCATGAAAGTCTGGAAGGATTATGCCATTGAAGATGCCATCATTGTTACAGAAAAAGCCATCAAGCCTGAAACAAATTTCTGCTGGAGAAAACTGTCCCGATGTTGTGCAGAACTTAACAGGATTTACGACAGCGCCAATCAAGGGAATCATGAGTTTATGAATGTGGCAAAAAAGGTGGCAGGTGAGGGTTTCAGGATATGAAAAGGTTTCATCTTAGTGAAATGCAAGAGCGAATAGACACCACACCCAACGCAAGTAACAGAAGACATCTTGATGGGGATGAGTGCTTCTGAACCAGTACTGGATGATGAGGAAGAAGACATAGAAGCAGTGCCAGGAACCAAAATGAATTAGACAATCTGGCAGAAGGGTTCTGATTATTCAAGATGGCTTTTAACTTATTTTATGGCATGAACCCTTATATGATAGAGGCACTGAAACTAAAGCAAACGGTGGAAGAAAGATTGGTACCATATAGAAACATTTTTAGAGGCATGAAAAAGCAAAAGTCAAACAGCAATTATAATATATTTCCATAATTACACCAGTGTGCCTGCCTCTTCTGCCTCGTTCACCTTCTCCACCTCTTCTGCCTCTGCCATCCCTGAGACAGCAAGATCAACCCCTCCTCTTCCTCTTCAGCCTACTCAACAACAAAGATTGTGGATGAAGACTTTTATGATGGTCCACTTCCACTTAATGAACAGTAAATATCTTTTCTCTTCCTTATGATTTTCATGTTTTATTTTCTTTAGCTTATTTTATTGCATGAATACAGTATACGTTACATATAACATGCTAAATGTGTGAACTGACTGTGTCAAGGGAGGGACCTGGTGGGAGGTGATTGGATCATGGGGGTGGATTCCCCCCATGCCATTCTCACGATCATGAGGGAGTTATCACAAGATCTGATGGTTTAAAAGTGGTAGTTCCCCTGAGCTCTCCGTCTCTCTTTCTCTCCTGCCACCTTGTGAAGACTGTGCCTGCTTCCCCTTCACCTTCTGCCATGATTGTAAGTTTCCTTAGGCCTCCCAAGCCATGCGGAACTGCGAATCAATTAAACCTTTTTCCTTTATAAATTACCCAATCGCAGGCAGCTGTTTATAACAGTGTGAAATGGACTAATACAGACAATTTGTACTGGCAGAGTCAGGCACTGCTATAAAGATAATCTGAAAATGTGGAAGTGACTTTGGAAGTGGGTAACAGGCAGAGGTTGGAACAGTTTGGAGGGCTCAGAAAAAGACAAGAAGATGTGGGAAAATTTGGAGCTTCCTTTCTTTTTTTTGAGATGGAGTCCTGCTCTGTCACCTAGACTAGAATGCAGTGGTGAGATCTCAGCTCACTGCAACCTCCAACTCCCAGGTTCAAGCAATTCTCCTGCCTTAGCCTCCCGGGTAGCTGGGATTACAGGCGCCCGCTACCACGGTTGGCTAATATTTGCATTTTTAGTAGAGACAGGGTTTCACCATGTTGGCCAGCTGGTCTTGCACTTCTGACCTCGTGACCCACCCACCTCGGCCTCCCAAAGTGCTGGGATTACAGTCGTGAGCCACCGCGCCTGGCCAAGTTTGGAACTTCCTAGAGACTTGTTGAATGGTTTTGACCAAAATGCTGATAGTGATATGGACAATGAAGTCCAGGCTGAGGTGGTCTCAGATGGAGATGAGGAACTTATTGGGAACTGGAACAAAGGTCACTCTTGCTATGCTTTAGCAGAGACTGGTGGCATTTTGCCTCTGCCCTAGAGATCTGTGGAACATTGAACTCGAGAGAGATGATTTAGGGTATGGTGGAAGAAATTTCTAAGCAGCAAAGCATTCAAGAGGTGACCTGGCTGATTCTGAACCTGTTCAGTCATACGAGTTCACAAAGAGATTATCTGAAACTGAAACTTTTTTATTTAAAAGGGAAACAGAGCATAACAGTTTGGAAAATTTGTAGCCTGAGCATGAGGTAAAAAAGAAAAACCCATTTTCTGGGGAGAAATTCAAACTGGTTGCAGAAATTTGTAAAAGTGAGGCCAGGCGCGGTGGCTCACACCTGTAATTCCAGCACTTTGGGAGGTTGAGGCAGGTGGATCACAAGGTCAGGAGATCAAGACCATCCTGGCTAACATGGTGAAACCCTGTCTCTACTAAAAATGCAAAAAATTAGCTGGGTGTGGTGGCTCCCGCCTGTAGTCTCAGCTACTTGGGAGGCTGAGGCCAGAGAATTGCTCGAACCCAGGAGGCGGAGGTTGCAGTGAGCCGAGATTGCGCCAATGCACTCCAGCCTGGGCAACAGAGCAAGACTCCGACTCAAAAAAAAAAGAAATTTGCAAAAGTGAAGAGGAGCCCAATGTTAATCACCAAGACAATGGGGAAAATATCTCCAGGGCATGTCTTCACAACAGCCCTTCCCATCACAGGCCCATAGGCCTTTTAGGGAGAAATGGTTTTGTGGGCTCTAGGGCCCTGCTGCTCTGTGCAGCCTCAGTACTTGGTGCCCTGTGTCCCATCCTCTCCAGCTCCACTGTGGCTAAAATGGGCCAAGGTACTGCCCAGGCCTTTGCTTCATAGGGTGCAGCCCCAAGACTTGGCAGCTTCCATGTGGGGTCAGGCCTGCAGGTGTACAGAAGACAAAAGTTGAGGTTTGGGGCCGGGCATGGTGGTTTATGCCTATAATCCCAGCACTTTGGGAGGCTGAGGTCAGGAGTTTAAGACCAGTCTGGCCAACATGGTGAAACCCTGTCTCTACTAAAAATACAACAAAATTAGCCAGGCATGATGGCATTCACCTATAATCCCAGGTACTCTGGAGGCTGAGGCATGAGAAGTGCTTGAACCCCGGAGGTTGCAATGAGCTGAGATCGCACCATTGCACTCCAGGCTGGGCGACAGAGTGAGACTCCATTTCAAAAAAAAAAAAAAAAGGCTGGTCCAACGGTAGTGGGTTGTCAGAACTTATTAACATTAATGTCACTAAAGTTGGCATACAACCCTCCACTGCTAAATTTGACTGGCTCTAAAAAAAAAAGAGTTGAATTTCAGAACCTCCACCTAGATTTCAGAGGATGTATGGAGACACCTGGATGTCCAAGCAGAAGTTTGCTCCAGGGGCAGAGCACTCATGGAGAACCTCTACTACAATGGAGAGGGGAAATGTGGAGTTGGAGCCCCCATGTGGAGTCCTCCCACTGGGACACTGCCTAGTGAAGCTGTGAGAAGAAGGCCATTGTCCTTTAGACCCCAGAATGGTAGATCCACTGACAGTTTGCCCTGTGCACCTGGCAAAGCCACAGACACTCAATGCCAGCCCGTGAAAGCAGCCATGGGGACTGTACCTTGCAAAGCCACAGGGGAGGAGCTGCCCAAAGCCTTGGGAGCCCACCCCTTGCATCAGTGTTGCCTGGATGTGAGACATGGAGTCAAAGGAGATCATTTCAGATTTAATGACTGCCCCACTGGATTTCAGACTTCTGTGAAACCTGTAGCCCCTTTGTTTTGGCCAATTTCTTCCATTTGAAATGGGAACATTTATCTAATACCTATACCCCCATTGTATCTTGGAAGTAACTTTTGATTTTACAGGCTCATAAGTGAAAGGGACTTTCCTTGTCTTAGATGAGACTTTTTTCTTTTTTTGAGACAGAGTTTTGCTCTTGTTGCCCAAGCTGGAGTGCAATAGCACGATCTTGGCTCACTGCAACCTGTGCCTCTTAGGTTCAGTGATTCTCCTGCCTCAGCCTCCCAAGCAGCTGGGATTACAGGCATGCACCATCACGCCTGGCTTTTTTTTTTTTTTC
>NW_016107955.1:205922-220260 GCF_001604975.1 Cebus imitator | reverse complement strand
CTGGAGTGCAGTGGTGCAATCTCGGCTCACTGCAACCTCCACCTCCTGGGTTCAAATGATTCTCCTGCCTCAGCCTCCCGAGTAGCTGGGATTACAGGCGTGTGCCACCACGCCCAGCAAATTTTTGTATTTTTAGTAGAGACGGGATCTCGCCATGTTGGCCAGACTGGTCTCAAACTCCTGGCCTCAACTGATCCACCCTCCTTGGCCTCCCAAAGTGCTGGACATTCAGGCGGGAGCCACTGCGCTTCGCAGTGAGCTTCCACCTCTTGCAGAATGCCTCTGTCACAGGAAACCTAGTCCACGAGCGCTGTGACACTTCCTGAAGTCTTGGGTGGGGTGGAGAGAGGAGGAGGATGTTAATTCAAAGCGTCTTAAGGTTCAGCACTGACAGAGGCAATACCCAGCTCACTCTCAGTTTTGTTTGGGTCTCCTGACAATTGAGTTTCCATAATCTGGTCAGCTCAGAGACACCACCATGTGTGGCATATTCACAAATGCAGACAAAGGAAATTCTACAAAGCCAGGGGTGAAAAAAATCTTTCCGTTCTCAGACACTTCTGTGAAGTCTATGTGGACTAAGGGGAGAAGAACAGAAGTTTCTCTGGGCCTTGCCATCTTGGGATCTCTTCTCTCATTTTCTAAAAATGGTTTCTCACCTCAGGCTGAGGAGATGGTGGGGAAGGAGGTCTCCCTTACCCTGCCCACCTCAGACAGTTCTAGGGAGACAGAGGTTTCACCACTTGGCCACTAGTCTCAAATAACTGGAAGGCTCCTTTTCCTGAGGCCATGCAATGTTCTGGAACCACAGGTCCCCAGCCCCCCATGGGAGCACAGACAGGCAGGCCGTGTTGGGCTTCTCACCCACAGCCACTTTTTTGACCCGACTCTTGGGCAAGCCCTCATCACCATCAGGGTCTTATGGGCAGTCTAGACTTGCCAGCCCAGTCCTTGAACTTGGAGAGGGAGGTGGGGCTTGGAAATGCCTTGTCCCCGGGCACCCCGTCCTTGGAGCTGAGCCCTGTGCCCACAGCTTGGTTCAGTTTGCAGGCACCGCTGTGGCACTCTTTGCTGGTGGGAATGAAGAGGCCTCACTGGCCTTCTTTGCCTTTTTCTTCTTTTTGGTTCCAAGTGACACCTGGTTCCTGGTAAGCTCACCTGACTTCTGCTTCTGGACTGTGGCCGTGCTGGGGGCGGCGGTGGCGACTACCGCCACCTTCTTGGCTTTCTTTTTCGACTTCCTTTTCTCCTTTGCCTCCTTCTCCACCGTGCCAGCGCTGTGGATGGCTGACTCCTGCAGGATGTCCGACGCCGACACAGCTGCCTCCCGGCACCGCCGCCACTCCTCGTCGCTGTCCTCACTGCTGGAGCTGGAGGGCGGGTGCTTTCGGCGGGGTTGGGGCGACTCTTCCTTCTCACGGCCTCCAGGGACAGAAGTGAAGAAAAGGCGGAAACCATCATCCTCTGAAGCGACTTTCTGTACCTGAGCTTTTGTTGTCTCCTTTGCTACTTCTGAGATGGTAATGAAGCTGTCCAGCAGGGCTCCCAGCTTCTTGGCTACGTGGGCTCGGAATTCGGGGGTGGTCTGAAGCTCGTTGCCATNAAAAATTAGCCTGGTGTGGTGGTGGGTACCCGTAATCCCAGCTACTTGGGAGGCTGAGACACGAGAATCACTGGAACCTGGGAGGTGGAGGCTGCAGTTAACCAAGACTGTGCCACTACACTCCAGCATGGGTGACAGCGTGAGACTCCATCTCAAAAAACAAAACAAAACAAAACAAAACAACACAACATGGGTTTGGAGTCAGATGCACTTGGGTTTCAGGCCCAACTCTGCTCCCTCCTGGGTTTTGAATTCTGGCTTTGTCATTTAGTAGCGGTGTCCCTTGGGCAGATGACTTTGCCTCTTTGAGCCTCAGTTACCCACCTGTACAGTGGGAATGGTAACAGTCTCTACTTCTTAGGGTCATCACAAGGATTAAATGAGAAAATGGACATCAAGCGCTTAGCACAGAGCCTGGCTACAAACAGTTGCTCAGTAAATGGTAGCTATGATGATGACTTCAGGCAAACATGTCTCCTTGCTGACAGCCTGTTTCCTCACCTGGAGAATAAAGGTAACAACAGGACCCACATGATAACGTGTTTTATGAATGCAGTGAGGTGACATATGCCAAGTGCCTGCCTGGACACCGTGAGCTCCCAGCCAGTGTGAGCCATTGCTGTTTGTATTAACAAGGGCAGGAGAGGAGAAACTCCACCGGTGTTTACCTGTCCAGCAGGGCTCCCAGCTTCTTGGCTACGTGGGCTCGGAATTCGGGGGTGGTCTGAAGCTCGTTGCCATCTTGTTCATGTTCATCCACCTTAGGCCTACGACACACACAAAGAGACCTCACTTCCTGCCGCTCAGGAGCTGCCCCCATGAGCGTGGGGACCATGTGTGTCTTGTTCACCTGGATATGCCAGGGGTCTAGCCTAGCATCTGGCACACACAGGGGATCAGCATTTGTTGAATGAATAAGTGAAACTTGAACCCAAAGAGCACAGTACCTGAGACTCGGTTGGGAGGTTGACAACTGGTTATCTGTAGCACCTGTGGAAAAACGGAAATTGGGACATTTATAGAGGCAACAATGACAGTAAGTACAAACGTGTGCCAGGTACTATGTTCAGCAGCTGAAAATATATATCACTCATACACATACATGGATCACTCATTTATATTTATATATAACTTCAAACAGTTATATACCTATAACTTAAAATAGTTACATATGTAAGTTATATACGTAACTATTTATATAACTATATTTTATATGGTTATATATAACTTAGTTGTATAACTTAAAATATATATGCACATGGGTTTGAGGCCTAACTCTGCATTTATAGAAGAAATTTACAGAGGAAAAATGACAAGTACAAACGTCTATCAGGCACTATGTTCAGCAGCTGAAAATATATATCACTGATAGCTATATTTATATATAACTTAAAATAGTTATATACCTGTAATTTATATAAGTATATTTTATATAGTTTATATGTAGCTTAAGATAGTTATGAACCCATAACATTATATAAGTATATTTTATATAGTTGCATATATATAACTTAGTTATATAACTTAAAATAGTTATATATACACCTCAGGGTGTGAGAGAGAAGTGAAACTTAGCTCTGAGGTTTCTGACTTAACTAACGAGTTATGTATATAACTTAAAATATATATAGCACATATAACTCAGTGAATCTTTCCAACAACCCGATTGGAGGAGTTACCATTATCCTGTTTTGCAGAAGAAACGTCAGAGATGTAAAATAAGTTGGCCAGAGTCAAATACCTATTAAGTGACAGGGTTGGGCCGAGGACCCAGGCCACTTGGCTCCTGAGCCCCTCTTAACCACCATGCTGTGCTGGATACTCCAGTTAAGTATAACGGCACTGCACAGTTTAGTGCCTGCCTGGCTGTGTGCTAAGTGCCGTGGAGGAGAGAGAAGATGGCTCTTTTGTAGATCACATTTTTCAAACCAAAACACTAAGGATGTCTGGCCTTTCATTCACTCAAACCAAACACTGAACGCCTCATATTAGCCAGGTGAAACTGCTGAGCAACTTACTTGAATGTCACTGTCTGCATGGAGCTTACATTCTAGTTGGTGGAGAGAGATGACAAACACACGTACATAAACAAAATGTAAAGTTGGATAATGGTAAGTGCACAGAAAAAAAAACAGAAACAAAGTAGGGGAGGGAGGTGGGAAGCACTGGGCTGGGGACTGTTATATAAAGGTGGGTAGAAAGGGCTTCATTTGAACAGAGATTTGAGAGAGGAGGGGAGTGAACCAAATAGACATGTGGGACACAGCCTTCCAGACAGAAGGGAAGAGCATCTGCAAAGGCCCTGAGATCAGAGCCTGCTCTGTGTGTTTAGAACAGTGAGGAGGTCAGCGTGACCAGGACCCAGCCAGCAAACTGGGAGCGGCAGAGATGGAGAACTCACGGGGGCCAGATCACGAAGGGTCCTGACATGGGCCAGTGGGAGGACCTGGGCTTTGAGGAGGAAGAACTCTGAAACTGAGCAGAGGAAGGACATAAACTGACCTGGGTTTTCACAATACATCTTTGGCTGCTGTGCCGCACGAGACTGTTGGGGTAAAGGCAGGAACACGGAGTCTGCTGCAATAATTGAGCTGGTGAGAGGTGTGGACTCCAGAGAGACGCACTTGCAAGATGGAGTCAATAGGAGTCACTGATGAACGGCTCTTGGCTTCACTGCCCCGTGCGGCCGTTGCTCCAAGCCCCAGGCCGGCATTGCTGCCTCGCGGCACCGCGCCAGCTCCTCCGCATCGCTTTTGGGGCTACTGCTTTCCGAATCGCTCATAGTGCCATTGGGCGCCGCCATCTTGAACTACCGCCCTGGCTATTTTTTTGTATTTTTAGTAGAGACGGGGTTTCTCCATGTTGGTCCGGCTGTTCTCAAATTCCCGACCTCAGGTGATCCACCTGCCTCGGCCTCCCAAAGTGCTGGGATTACGTGAGCCACCATGCCCAGCCTCAGATGAGACTTTGGACTCGGAGTTTTGTTTTAATGCTGAAATTAGTTAAGAATTTGGGGGACTATTGGGAAGGCATAATTTGTTTTGAAATGTGAAAAGGACATGAGATTTAGAGGGGTCAGGGGTGAAATAATATGGTTTCGCCCCATGTCCCCACTGAAATCTCATCTTGATTTGTAACCCCATGTGTCAAGGGAGGGACCTGGTGGGCGGTGACTGGATGATGGGGGTGGTTCCTCCATGCTGTTATCATGATAGTGAGGAAGTTCTCATGAGGTCCAGTGGCTTAAAAGTGGCAGTTTCCCCTGTGCTTTCTCCTGCCATCTTGTGAAGAAGGTGCTTTGCTTCTCCTTTCTTCTGCCATGATTTAAGTTTCCTGTGGCCTCCCCAGCCATGCAGAACTGTGTCAATTAAAACGCTTTCCTTTAGAAATTACGCAGTCTCAGGGAGTTCTTTATAGCAGCATGGAAGCAGACTAATACAGACCATTTATGTTACTAGTAAGGCTTCTGGTCAACATTAGGCTATTTTTTTTTTTTTTTTTTTTTTGAAATGGTGTTTCACTCTGTTACCCAGGCTGGAGTGCAGTGGCATGATTTCGGCTCACTCTCAGCACAAGCAATCCTCCCACCTTGGCGTCTTGAGTAGCTGGGACTACAGGCATGTACCACCACACCCAGCTAATTTTTTTGTAGAGACGGGGTTTCACCATGTTGCCCAGGCTTGTCTCAAACTCCTGGAATCAAGCAATTTGCCCACCTCAGCCTCCCAAAGTACTGGGATTACAGGCGTGAGCCACTGAACCTGGACTTTTTTTGTTTTGTTTTGAATTGTATTTTTTGTAAAGACATGGTCTCACTGTATTACCCAGGCTGGTCTTGAACTCCTGGGCTCAAGTGATTCTCCTACTTTGGCCTCTCAAAGTGTTGGGATGACAGGTTTGAGCCAACTGTGCCTGGCTAGTATTTGAGTTTTTGGGGAGTCCAAAGTGATACACAGATTTTCAATGGCACAGATGTATGGTCAGTGCCCGTATCCCCCATGTTGTTCAAGGGTCAATTGTAGTTAACATCAGGTCAACTGTATGCTTTTTTGTGTAAGGATTAAAGCAGAAGGAGCTTTATTATCAGGTCGATTGAAGACTTAAACTGACCTGTTAGGGAAACTGGATGTTATCTTTCTCTTCTGATTTGTTGGAAGGTCAGCTAATAACTTAGTTTAGGGTTGGTGAAGTGGAACTTTAGTACGGGTGACTCCATTTTGATTTTGTTTGGTCTGTTGGGGCCTAGGGCAGGAACTTAGTTCAAACCAATGGCCTCCTATGATTTTTATTTAACAAGACTGCCCAGACTGGTCTTGAATTCCTGAGCTCAAGCAATCCTCCCACCTTGGCCTCTGAAAGCCTTGGGATTACAAGCATGAACTTGATTCTTTGCTAGCAAATCGTTTCTCTTCAACAGCTACACCTTTTGTTTCCTGTTTTACTGAAATAGAAAACTGCAGAACAGCACTAATGGTGATAATTGACCACCTTATCTTTCAAGTGTGATGTTGGCTGTTGGTCTGAAACTACCTTATTAAGGTAGGATCTTATACCTTTAAATGTTGCCAGGAATGGTTATTGAATGTGAACAAATGCATTGCCATCTAAGGACAAAAGTTTCTCATTTGACAATGAGGTGATGAATATCACACTACACATAACCCAGAGGCAAATCATACTTGATCATGTTCTATTTTTGTAGGCATGCCACTGAATGAGATTTGCTTCCATTTCCCCCAGGATTATTCCATCTGTACTCCCAGCTTCCATATCCAACCCCCACAACCTCCAACCCAGGAACCCCCTTTACTTTCAAATTTAAATTACCTGCCAGAACTTTATTTTCAAAGAACCAGTCAATCTTACTGCTTACTGACAGATTCTACTCTTTCTGCTTATTCCTTCCACTTTTTTTTGAGACTGAGTCTCACTCTGTCACCCAGGCTGGAGTACAATGACACAATTTCGGCTCACTGGCTTCAAATGATTCTCCTGCCTCATCCTCCCAAAGCGCCGACATTACAGGAGTGAGCCACCGCCAGGAACTGGGACTGCAGGCTCCTGCCATCATGCCTGGCTAATTTTTGTATTTTCGGTAGAGACAGGGATTTGCCATTTTGGCCAGGCTGGTCCCAAACTCCTGACCTCAAGATGATCCACCCACCTCAGCCTCCCAAAGTGCTGAGGCCACAGGTGTGAGCCACCTGGTCTATCTTGTATCCCGCTGGACTCTCAGCAACGAAACTCCGGCTGCCTGGAATTCTATGACTCCTTCCTCCATAACCTCAACTCCTACACAGCTTTAGGCTCCAATCCAAGTGCACTGATGATGGAAAGCTTTCCCTGACTCTCCAGGCTAGGTCAGGCACTTCAGCTCTGTGCATGGTGACCCCTTTCTTCATCTGTCACAGAACTAATCATTGTCTTCACCCTCCTACTAGCAGCTCAGTGACAGGGATGGGGAGATTCCTCTGCTTTCTCAGTTGCTAAAGCAGGGACAGGCACAGAAAAGTGGGAATGCTGTAAAGGGGGAAATGGCTAGCAGCCTTGGCTCCAGGACCAGGGGATCAGGTTGAACACACCCTTGCTTTCCTAGACCCACACTTGGGACAAGGTCAACGGGAAATCTGGTTCAGAGGTAGCGCTTCAGGGAATGAGAAAAATCACACAAAGCAAGCACCACTTGGGGTTATTTTTTCTAACTAAACTTTTATTAAATTATTTTTTTCTTTGAAGGCTGAAATCATTGAAGTCCTTAGATCAGCTTTAAGCACTGGATGGAGTAAAAACCACAAGCAACTACAAGGTGATCTGTGAACAGACTGGCAGACAGATGACGAGAGAGGGAGTGACAACAAAAATTGACAAAGTCTGGTCTCCTGGTGGGCTAGTCAAATTACTTGCTTATTAAAATGTTAGAAATAAACAAACATTAACGAAATAAAAACCTAAAACTGAGCCCCAGTCTTAAGACTACTAGAAAGGCTCACCAAGTAAAACCTTCGGTTGGGTCAAGCGAGCTCTCTAAATGTTCTGTACAACCTGCTGCAGTCTGTTCCCCTTGGGCAAGGTGATGCTTTGTCCTGTGTGCAGCCTTTAACACCATCACCGTCCCCAAGTGCAGCTCCCGTTCTAAAAAAGATACCCCCCACCCCCAATTCCTGGTGACTGCCAATCTCTCCTGACTGCAGAAACTGACTCTGAAGGAGGAAGGTGCACCAGTGGTGGAGGCAGGTGGGCAAGTGGGTCCGGCAGGGATGGCTTCCTGGAGAAACCATTTGGATCTTTTCTCCAGATGCCTAATATGTGCTTAAGAGGTTTTTTTTTTTTTTTTTTTTTTTTTTTAAAGTTTGAAAAAAACTCCATTGTGAAAAGTGAGTTATGAAGAGTGCTCTTTATTTGAAACCTCCACAACACAGACGCCAATCTTGTCTCGCATTGAATCATTAGCTGTGCACATCAACACATTCCAAGCACAAATTAAGAAATGCAAACAGAACAAAAAAATATATATATATATAATTTTTTCCCCTATCCAAAGGTTTCAAGTCTCAATGCAGCAAATCCTTCTGAACACAGAATCTGAGGAGCACACTGTTCAAACAGTTGGGACAGACAGGTCCCTGCAAAGGCTACTGCCTTTTTAACACATGGAGTGGGGATCATGGACGGCATGGAAAGGGGAGAGGAGGTGAGGAAACAGGCGGTGGGGAGAGAATGAGAAGAGGAACAGGTATGCGCTGGGGAAGATGGGGCAGCTGGGACACACACATGGTGAGTTGGTGGATTTCATTTATTGGTTTTTGACAATTTCTTTCTGGTTCTTTTTTTAAACTCCCCCCTCCCCAGGTCCAACAATGGTAGAAAAACCCCACAGAGGTGGGCAGGGCCTTATTAGGCCAGCCCAAAGCCTTCCGAGCACTCCTGGATGGCCAATAGTAGCATGTGGCGGAGCTTCTCAAAGCTCTCATAGGCAGGCAGATCCAGTTGATTAAAACTAGGGAAAGAAAGATCAGTTTGTGGTGAGGGATGACAGAGAACCAAATCCCTGTGTTTCTATGGTGCCCACCGGCCCCTCCCCTCACCTCCCTGAAGGAGCCAACTCCCTGCCAATCTTGTCTCAAGCCCAATCTGCCCTCCTTTATCTGGCTCCCAAACTGGCCATCATGCACCAAAACCAAAAATCTGAGCCTGTCACTCTTCCTTCAACACCCTGGCCTCACTCGCCCACAGGCTAAAGTGCAAGCTTGAAGGAGGTTTTCAGGATCACTGGTAATTGGACCTCTGCTGAGCTCTTTAGACTTCTGCTCCCTGCAACTCCTCCTTGCTCTCCAGTCGCGGTGGGCCCTGGCATACACCATGCTCTCTTGCGGTGCTGTTCACCTGCCAGTGTCTGTCTAGCCCCCGCTCTGTCTAGCACTTCTCATCTCAGACATCATCTCCATAGAAACACCAAATTGTGAGTTACCCAAGGTCCAGGACTCAGCCACATTTGCGTTCCCAGTCTTGGGTAGGGTCCTAAAAACATCAAGTATGCAAGCTCAATCTAAGCACGGAAAAGGAGAAACAAACCCTTCCTTTTACCATGTGTGAGCTGAAGGCAGGCGATCTGTGGACCTGTCATCTCGATGGATCTGAAACTTCTGAATGCCATTCATGCCTTCGAGGGCAGCAAAGCCTTGCAGGGGTACCTTGGAAGTACCCGTGACAAACTGGAGGAACTTGGCACGGTCAGCTTGGTCGAAAGAACGCAATGCTCTCCAGAACCACTGGATCTGTAGGAAGGGACCCATGAAGCCAGTGTTAGGTAGAAGCTCCTAGAAGCAGGGTGGGGGATGGAATCTGGGAAACAGGACTGGACTTGGTATCTGAGGCAAGTCCCTTTTGTGGGATGAGCTACAGTTCCTTTCACATTCATAAGATGGGCAAGAGAAGTCTGATACACTCCAGGAAAATGAAGAGTTAGATATAAGTAGACCGTCTTTTATAAGTACCTTCCTCTAAGAGTACTACTGGTTTATTTGGTATCACACAAACTAGCATTGGTAAAAGGACCACATGAGGAGGGATGCCAGCAGCAGCTCACCTGAATAGAGTTGGACTGGTATTTGTGGTATTCAGTGTTAGATTTCAGATCATCGATGTCAATGGTGGGCAATCCTGATATGAGCAGCTCTAACTCCTGCTCAGTGAAGATGGAAATGAGGCGCTTTGGAATGATCTCATAGAAGCCTTCTAAGAAAGCTGCCAGCTGCTTGCGGATGGCTCCTGGTGAAATAACCAAAAAGCCACATGCCTTTTAAACTCATACAACCGTTAAGAGGTCAGAGATCCCCCATCTGGCTCCTTTTAACATCATCTACCACTGTGAGCTGGGACTACAGGCATGCACCACCACGCCTGGTTAATTTAAAAATGTTTTTGTAAAGATAGGGTCTTGCTATGCTGCCCAGGCTAGTCTCAAACCCCTAAACCCCTGGGCTCAAAACCACCCTCCTGCCTTGGCCTCCCAAAGTGCTAGGATTATAAATGTGAGCCACAGTGCCCAGTGAAGTTTTTTTTTTTTTAATTTTTATTATTTTTTAAAAGACAGAGTCTCACTCTGTCGCCCAGGCTGGAGTGTAGTGGCATCTCAGCTCACTGCAACCTCCACCTCTGGGTTCAAGCGATTCTCCTGTCTCAGCCTCCTGAGTAGCTGGGACTACAGGTGTGTGCCACCACACTCAGCTAATTTTTGTATTTTAGTAGAGACAGGGTTTCACCATGTTGGCCATGCTGGTCTGAAACTCCTGAACTCAACTGATCCGCCCACCTCGGCCTGCCAAAGTGCTGGGATTACAGGCTTGAACCACCACGCCTGGCCAAAATCAAGTATTTTTGATCAAGTGTTTTCCCTTTTGTGCAAGGCATTTGTGGCTCTGTCATAGTGGAGGAAAACAAAACATGCCTTTGAAATAAATGAAGTCTGACCTCTTCTCATATTGGGCAACTAGAGGTCTAAGGAACATTTCCCCTACCTGTCATTCTCATCTGGCATACCAGGTGTACATACTCCTTCTTATTCTCCTCTGTGACCAAGATGTTTGCCCCGTTGGGTTTGAGGTCACGAACTTCACAAACTCCAAACTCTTGAACCTAGAACAATCAAAACACCCATCATACATAATAGACTTTGTCTAGGATGGGATTAGATACCTGGGAACACATCCTAAACCCCTTGCCATGTCCTGGGCCGAGAGATGAGGCAAGTCCACAAAAAAGTGACTCTTCTCACTACTCATAGCTCGCAACTCCCCTGACAGGGAAAGGCTTTGGGTAGAAAAGAGGGAAATTACTCTTTGGCCCTGAGACCCACCAAGAAGGCAGATGGGAGTAAGGCAAACCGTCAGTGGTAAAAGGGAAAAGGGAATGGCTAACATACGTAACTGAATGTAATCTTTAAGGAAAACAATTTGGGAGAAGAGTAACCTTAATTACCTTCATTTTCCCCCCACTTACATTTGTACAATTTTTCTACAAAGACCTACCTTTTGGAATGAAAAATTATGTATTGGAGGATTTTTTAAAAAATGAAGGTGGAACTTGGAAATGGCCTGGATTGCCTTACAAATTCTGGTTTTACTGTTTGTTATGTTACAAATACCTGCTGCAGCTTTCAGAAGTCAAGATGCTTCCTTAGAACTATGAGAAGGTCATGCAGTGCTAGTTCTAAGCTGAACCTAGAATGGATCTTCCGGACTGGTTGGAATGTGCTGTGGTTAGGATTTCCTGAACCTACCTCAGTGCTGAAGGTGAGGTCATAGCCTAGCGTGGAGACATCATTTTCCAGCAGATAAACCAGCCCTTGGTAGAAGTGGTAATCTTCACTCTCCATATCTGTGTATCTAGAAAAACACAATTATACAGGGTCATGGTTTGCAGGTGGGGGGAAGGGCAGCACAGCGATGGGACACAAAAAGACCAGACCCCCAGGACTGAGGACAGTCCCAGGACGATGCCTTATCCTCACCTGACTGACTTGCCCAAGATGTGTTTGTAAAAGGATCGAGTAAAATAGCACTCCAGGAGACGGTTGTCATATACAGCTTTGGCCACAATGCGTCCGACAAACTTGAAGTAGCTGAGGTGGTTGGGGTTGCAGTGGGAAGATGGATTGATGGTGTAGGTGACTCGATCACCAGGTGAGGTACGGAACAAGGCATACATAGGGTTAAACATCTCTCGAGAGATGATCATATACCACTCCCGCAGGAGCCCACCAGCATCCTGCCCTTCTTCTCCTTCAAACACTATATACCTGCATAAGAAAGCAGAAGCAGAAAAGAGCTGTGCAGAAAACCTAGGACAAACCCAGTTATTTGTGTGAGTGAGTGACTGTAAAGCAGTGTCAGATGAAAAGGTGGACAGCCCAGAAGTGGAGTGGAGATCTGGGACCAAACAAAAGCACCACTGACAGAGGTGTCCCAAAATATTAGTCAAGGCTAACAGATATTCCAGAAAACACTAATAGGAAAGGTACCAGAGGACTAAATGAGGCCTTGCTTATGTGAAGTGGGGAGAGGAGAAAAGTGGTATTAGAGAGGGATAAGCCCAGAGTCCCTATTCTCTAAAGGTAGTTGGTGGTGGAAGAACATGGCACACAGTCTGTCCAGGGAGACTCCTTGACTTCCTGTGATTACACAGATGGTGAGCCAGCAGGGCAGGCCCAGAAGATAGGAGTCAGCTCAGTAAGATTAAAGCCAGATTCCCATGGGGAATTTCTATTATGGAGGGTGGCACCTCCCTAAATTTGAGGCCAGAGCAAGTCATCACTACTGTGCAGAAGGCCCCACCTCCCACCCCCTATCTTTTCTCCGTTCCAGGGCCCTTACAATCGATTCTTCATTTCTTCAGGGGATTTGCGATGCAGCTCACGATATGAGTCTTCAAACACATGGTCACGACGGACATGCACAGCCATGTCTTCTTTCCGGAGCCCCTCGTCTAAACGCTCCAGCTCTTGGCGGAAATATCTGGGAGGTAGAAAAGGAAGGAAGACAGGATTAAGGGTCCCAGAACAAATTTGTTTGTCTGATTAGGAAGAAGACCCACAATGACGCTCCTTCTATCCTCCAAACACTTTGATCTCTGCTCCCCACCTGCTTGGGAAATGCCCAGTAGTTGGGAGAGGTAGATCACTTATTACCAACTCTACATTTTTCTTACCTCCACTGAATAAGGGCCCACAAAGACTGCGGCATGTGATTTCTGCCACAAGCAGGTAAGCATGTATACATGCACAAGGAAGAGGAGAGGCACAGGGATGACTCCAGGAGTGCTGTGGATGCCCCTGAACTCTGCTGTGCGTGTATTATGGCCACCTGTGGCCTCCTGTACTACCCCCGAAGGATGGAATGGCACTTTAGAAATCATGTGGTTCAAAAATTGTGTGACTGTTGTGCTGATGAAAAATGCAGATGGGGTGAATCCCAAGGAGTATTTAGTTATGATGGCCATCAATGGTACAGCTGTCTCTTCCCTCCCCACCACCACCATTCCAAGTGTTGCCACTGAAGGAAACTTCTGGTCTCAAGAATAACTTTGGAGGGGAGATATCATCTGAGGAGTTCTCACCCCCCCCAAACACCCCAATATCCAGGACACATACTTGCGCTTGACATCGAAGTCGAGGACACGAATATAGTCTACCAGGACAGCAAAAGGCCCATCAGCAAGGTGGGTCGTGGACTGCCGTAAGATCTGGTTTAACACAGTGCGGTGAGTCTCTGAGGGAAGAAGTGACAGCAGGAATTAAGCACATTAAGAGCCCCAGAAGCTGCAAGACAGCCAACCAGCTGATAACTCTCTTCCTTTCCCTTCCTCTTCCTTATTTCAGGGCTCTAAAAGGACTAGTCAAAGCAAAGGGCCCACCCTTGAGGTGTGAACGTGAATCTGAGCATTTCTACTCTAAATCTGAGCATTTATCCTGAGGCCATGGGAAACCATGCAGGGTTTACGTGCATAGATGTGTGTACACGTACACACACACACACACACGCACTCTCTCTCTCTCTCTGGAATCAGCTAAGGATTAACTGTATGAAATAATCCTGTTTAAAATGAAGCCTTCTACAACTGGCAGCCTAAAAGTTCCCTGTACCTGCAAAGCGAAGGAACTTCTGTGTGTCAGGGGGCAGGCTTGAGGAGATATGCATAGATGAGGGCTCCCGGGAGAAGAACGGGTCAAGGGAGGAAGGCGTGGCTGGGGTTAAGGGGGCAGGGGAGAGTGGAGGAGGCTCGTCCTTGATGTGTGCCAGCTGGCTCTCTCGGGTGTCTCGGACAGGCGGCTTGCTCTCCCGCTCTGTGGCATGGACCAGAAAGAAGGCCTCGACAGCAGGCTGTAGCACTAGAGGTAGGAATGATGGGGAAGTAACATTTTATTTTGCAAACTTCAACATGTAAATCTCTTTGCCCTCATGAACAAATTATAAATATGGAAGAAAAAATAATGAAAACTAGGCTAGGTGTGGTGACTCATGCCTATGATCCCAGCACTTTAGGAGGCTGGTGGGAGGACTGCTTGAGCCCAGGAGTTTAAGGTCAGCCTGGGTCATGCAAGTGAGACCTAATTTCTTTTTTTTTTTTGGGACGCAGTTTCGCTCTTGTTACCCAGGCTGGAGTGCAATGGCGCGATCTCGGCTCACCGCAACCTCCGCCTCCTGGGTTCAGGCAATTCTCCTGCCTCAGCCTCCTGAG
>NW_016107955.1:203490-205717 GCF_001604975.1 Cebus imitator | reverse complement strand
AAAAAAAAAAAAGAAAAAAGAAAAAAAAAGGCCAGGCACGGTGGCTCATGCCTGTAATCCCAGCACTTTGGGAGGCCGAGGCAGGTGGATCACCTGAGGTCAGGAGTTCGAGAGCAGCCTGAAAAACATGGTGAAACCTCGTCTCTACTAAAAATACAAAAGTAGCTGGGCGTGGTGGCACATGCCTGTAATCCCAGCTACTTGGGAGGCTGAGGCAGGAAAATTGCTTTAACTTGAGAAGTGGAAGTTGTAGTGAGCTGAGATCGTGCCATTGCACTGCAGTCTGGGCAGTAAGAGCAAAACTGTCTCAAAAAAAAAAGAAACAATGAGAACTTGCAGGGAAATATGATGGTAGAATCAAGTCACAGAGGAACTTCCTTAAAGCCAAAGAAAAATAGGATAGGCAACCAGTTATAGATTCCCCTTGTCTACAAAGTGAAAGATACAAGCTATCTTAAGAGAAGGTCAATCTTTTTTTTATGATATTGAGGTCAGAGAAAGCACACTTCTCTTTTGAATTCTCATTACAGAGATACCGAGCAAGAGGAGTAACCTGGAAGGAAGAAAAGCAAGCTGGCAGGAAGGGCCCCAGAGCAGACCAGTGGGTTGGGACCTGGGCCTTTAGGCCACAACTCACCTAGCACCGCATGCTGGTCATGGGA
The DNA here is from genome assembly GCF_001604975.1 of Cebus imitator. Taxonomy (NCBI): domain Eukaryota; kingdom Metazoa; phylum Chordata; class Mammalia; order Primates; family Cebidae; genus Cebus; species Cebus imitator. Next base: position 205,055 of record NW_016107955.1, on the reverse strand, counting down.
TTCCTCTAGTTCCTTTAGACACTCCCCCAGCATGTCCCACAGCTCGTCCAGGCTCAGCTGCTCACTGAGCAGGGGTAACTCAGGTGGTCTTTCTTCCTTTTCCTTCTCTCCCTGTGGTGTTCCATCGGAGGCTGGAGGGCACACAGAACAAAGTCAGAAGGTCCTCAAAACTTCCCTTCTATTTAGTTTTTTCTAGACTGAACGCACCAAATAATATACAGAGCAAATAGAGGGGACCATTGGCCACTGAGTGGTACTCACTGAGCAATATCTGAAAGCAAGGTCTAGGACTGTACTGGATGACATTTACATTGAATAGAATTAATAAAATGACGAATATGGTTCCTCAGTTGCACTAGCCACATTTCAAGCGCTCAAAAGCCATACGTGCTACCCATCTGGACAGTGCTAGTCTAGTCACTGCCTCACTAGTTTCCAGAGAATCTATGGATTACCTCAGGGTAATGTGACAACAGTGGAGCTGTGGAGTTGCCTCCCAGTTTACACAGGTCATTTTAGGACACTATCCTCACTGAATTCTGACAGCTGGCCTTGGAAAGTAGGCTGTCTTTTCCTCATTTTTGTTTCCAAGGACAGCATCAGGATATTAAACTAGATCTAACAACCTTTTTTTTTTTTTTTTTTTTTTTTTGAGTCAGAGTCTTGCTCTGACACCCGGGCTGGAATACAGTGGGATCTTGGCTCACTGCAACCTCCATCTCCCAAGTTCAAGCGATTTTTCTGCCTCAGCCTCCTGAATAGCTGGGATTACAGGCACGGGCTACCGGCTAATTTTTTTTGTATCTTTAGTAGAGAGCAAGTTTCTCCATGTTGTTCAGGCTGGTCTCGAACTCTAAACCTTGTGATCTGCCTGCCTTGGCCTCCCAAAGTGCTGGCATTACAGGCGTGAGCCACTGCGCCTGGCTGACTGATGCCTTCTAAATTAGTCATCTTGTCCTGGGGCCGTTTAAAACCCTGAGAAGCCCTGGTGTGACAGATGGAATCCCATGGCTGGTACTTTTCCTCATACTCACTGGAGGCTTATTCTAAACTCTGCTCAGTAGCTTAGTAGCAAGACCCAGCCCCATCTTCTGGGTGGGGAGGAACTGACTGTTTCCTCATCAACCCCTGACCCCCATACACCTGTTCTGCTTAGGTTTTTTCCTGACCTTTGCTTTCCATTCTTTACCCAAATCCTGACTATTCTTCAAGGTTCTGATAGCCTTAGGTTTGAATCCTGGCTCTGGTACTTGCAAATCATATGCGCTTAACAAAAAAGGTGAATACAGAACAGGAGAATAACATCTATCTTCCCAAATCCTGATGAAAAGTAAATGACTTAATATAGCATTTCAACAATGGTTGTCCTATAAGAATACTATTCCATGGGAATGTGTTAAGAGGGTGCCAAAAAGTATTCTGTGCTTGACTGACTTTGAGAAATGCTGCTAACAATGGCATTCATGTGTGCTTCTCTAAGCCCTATACATATGCTCAGTTAATCCTAACACCTGAACATTCCTATTTTATTTCTTGTTTTAAATTTTATATCTATATCTATATCT
>NW_016107955.1:196592-203120 GCF_001604975.1 Cebus imitator | reverse complement strand
AAAAAAAAAAAGACGGGGTTTCACCATGTTGGCCAGGCTGGTCTCGAACTACTGACCTCAAGCAATCCACCCACCTTGGCCTCCCAAAGTGCTGGAATTACAGGTGTGAGCCACCGTGCCTGGCTAACATTCCTATTTTAAACAAGAAAACCTAACAAAGAGGTCTGCCTCAGTTCCCAGAACCAGTAAATGGGGGAGCCAAGAGTTAAAACATGGGAGCCTAAGGCAGGTGGATCACCTGAGGTCAGGAGTTCGAAACTAACCTGGCCAACATGGTGAAACCCTGTTTCTACTAAAAATACAAAAAAATTAGCTGGACATGGTGGCAGGCGCCTGTAATACCAGCTACTTGGGAGGCTGAGACAGAATTGCTTGAACCTGGGAGGCAGAGACTGCAGTGAGCCAAGATCGTGCCATTGCACTTCAGCCTGGGTGAGAGAGTGAGACTCTTCTGTGAGAGAGAAAGAGAAGAGAGGGGAGAGGGTAGAGGGTAGAGTGTAGAGGGGAGAGGGGAGAGGACAAAGAAGAGAGGAGAGATGAGGAGAGAGAGGAGAGAGACAGAGAGAGAGAGAGAGAGAGAGAGAGAAAGAGAGCGCGCGCGCGCGAGAGAGAGAGAGAGAGAGAGAGAGCGAGCAAAGCAAAGCAAAGCAAGAAAACGAAACATGGGAGATTGAAGTGGGAGCATGGCTTGAGGCCAGGAGTTTAAGACCAACCTGGGCAACATAGTGAGAACCCCCTCATCTCTACAAAGATAAAAAATTAGCCAGGCATGGTGGCCTGTACCTTATAGTCTCAGCTACTTAGATAGCTGAGGCAGGAGGATGGCATGAGCCCAGGAGTTTGAGGTTGCAGTGAGCTATGACTGCGTTACTGTATCCCAGCTTGGGTGACAGAGAAATATCCTGCCTCAACAACAAAATAAAGCAAAACAAAACAAAACAAAAGATTTAAAGCACATGCTGAGCTGGGCACAGTAGCCCATGCCTGTAATTCTAGCACTCCAGGAGGCCAAGGCAGGTAGATTACCTGGGGCCAGGAGTTCGAGACCAGCCTAGGGAACACAGTGAAACCGTGTCTCTACTAAAATACAAAAAATTAGCTGGGCATGGTGGCATGTGCCTGTAATCCTAGCTACTCGGGAGGCTGAAGCAGTAGAATCACTTGAACCTGGGAGGCAGAGGTTGCTGTGAGCTGAGATTGTGCGACTGTACTCCAGCCTGGGTGACAGAGTGACACTCCATCTCAAAAACAAAAACAAAACCAAACCAAAAAACCACACTAGCTGGGCATGGTGGCACATGCCTGTAATCCCAGCTACTCAGGAGGCTGAGGCAGGAGAACTGCTTAAATCTGGGTGGCAGCGGTTGCAGTGAGCCGAGATCGTGCCATTGCACTCCAGCCTGGGCAACAAAGCAAGATTCTGCCTTAAACAACAACCGCATCCCCCCCTCCCCCGACAAAAACATGATGTTTGAATGCCTAACAGCCCACCATAGCTTCTTTATTACAGGTACTGTAGTGTGTTTTGGTTTTCAAACACCTGTTAACATTTACAGAAACCCGTGTTTACTGGAACAAATGGGAAAACACTGGGCTTATATATGCTAGGAGCAGGGGATTCAGCAGACATTCCAGAAGACTGGCTCTCCCTTTTGCTTGGTTGGAAACAGGAAGTAGTACTGACCAATGGATTGAGTATCTTGAGCACTGGGAGATGGCTGGTCCACATCCATGGGTGATTCTTCCCTCCGGACAGATGCATCTGACTGGCTAGACTCCGACTGGATAAAAGGGAGACAAAAATCACATAAGGGTGCAACTCTGCTTTCCTTGGAGGCAGGCTAGAGGTTGGCCCTTCTACTTCTCATACACTGAGCTTGCAAAAAAGTTTCCCATACTTGGGTGGGGAAACTGTAGCCATCCAGGACAAAAGGATGCCTTTCCCAACTCTTTTGCTTTTCTCCACCCCAAGTTTTGCAAGCTTTTCCCCACATGTAGGAAATGCCTACATTTTCTACAGTCTACACTCCAGATCTGCGACCAGTCAGAACTAGCCTCCTGTATACAGACTTCAAGTCCTCTCTCTCTCTCTCTCTCTCTGTGTGTGTGTGTCTCTCTCTCTCTCTCTCTAAAATTCAGATGGGTGGAAGGTAGGTTTGCTCTGTTTCTGTTTGCACACAAAAGGGGAAATAATAGAATGAGAGCAATCTCTCATGGGTTATTTAAAAACCAAACATCTTTTCAGGTAATGGGAAAGAGACTAGGCAGAACAAATACTCCAGAAAAACAGCTTTATTTTCCCTTTCTACCTTCTTGGAGTCACTGCCCCTAAGTTCAAGGCTTTTCTCTGTCTATTCAATAAAACCATACTATATAATAGTAATTATATGCAAATATCAGGTCTTAGGATACCTGTCTTGGATCTTGGAAAGGTAACTTACATGTTGCAAGGACAGGAAAACAATGAGGGAATGCCACAGCATATACATGTGATGCCAGGCTTTTACTGGAGCCACTCTGTGCTGGGACCCCAACACTGAGCTGGCTACTTAAATACCTGAAGGTTTCCTCCTAAAAGTGCCTGAGTGCCTAGGTGCCAAGGGATTATGGAGAATAAAGGCAGCGAGTAGGGTGGAGGGAGCAGCCACAGACAGAGTGGCTATGTGGGATATGTACCAAGCTTGGGGGACTTTAAAGGATAGGATATCTGAGATGTTTCTGATGTACCTGCATTGTTCCATGAAACTGAAAAAAAACTTCATCCCATATCCCCTCAGAACCCAGACAACACTTAGCATCAGGCAGTTTGCAAAAGCGCCACTGTTGACTGGATAGCTGGGAGTGGGGTATGATGGCCAAGCTTTAAATCAAACCAAATCAACAAACCAATCAACAAATAGGAAAACACCAACAGAAAGTAACCCTTTTGTCCAGAAGCATTCATACAGCGAACTTAATGCAAAAGCATACAAGGTAAAGGCAATGAAACCCCACTGATGACATGGTGGGGGGATGAGTGGAGAGACAAATGAATGAGGGGCCACAGGCATCATGCTAACCGTTGCTGCTTGTTGCTGTCTCCGCGCCCTTTGACCCTCACGTACCATTTGTATAATGGCATCAGCCTCAGCCTCCAGCTGCCGAACAGCTGCCTGGATGCTGCTAGCTGAGCCTAAACCGGAGGAACCTGGGAGAAAGAAAAAGAGGAAGGCAAGATATAAAATACAGAAAGTGGGAATGACCAAAATTCTCTCTCCTATCTCCTGGGCCGCCACAGGGCATCTTGCTGAGGTCTTTTGAGCTTTTAGCTCAGGAAGCTTCAGAGTATTCATCATCAGGTGCTAAGATTTACCATTATAGATAAAGGAGGGCGTATGATGCTAGACAGACGGATTGTTTTACGCAAGAGGGTTCTATGGGACAGGAGGAAAGAGGTAGGGAAAATGATTTGGCAAGCCACGGCTTAGTTACAAATGACCAAGGAAGCAGAAAGGAGATGCACCTAGTGAGTTAAGTCTTGTTCAGCAAAAGGTTGGCCCCCAACTTCCTTGCCAGATTCCCACTCCCCCTTAATTCCCACTCCCCCTTAATTCCCATTCCCCTAAAGCATTTCCTACGCAGAGAGCTTGGATGAGATGTAGAATGCAGCCATCAACATTCTGAAAAAAGGATAATCATTTTCCTCTTAGAAAGGTCAAACAGGAAGGAGACAGGCCGTTAGGCTCTGCACCTCCACGGACTCTGGCTTTACCGCCACCAACCCTTCCCCTCAACTGGACACTCTAGTTCCATACCTAGCCTGCCTGTCTGCTTGGCTTTCTTGTTAGCCCGGCGCGTGTCGTCCCGGAGCTGGATGATGACCTGTAGTACCCTCAAGAAGAACTTCTGGGTAGATGTCTTGGATGTCAACATGGACATAGAAGGCAGCTGGAGCTCCCGGCCACCCAAGGGTCGCTTCTGAGATGCCACAATTACCACATTCTCAGCCATGTCAAACCTGGATAGTGTAGAGGTGGCTTGCGTATATTGACAGCATCAAAGTATAAACACCCAAAGCAAGCAAGGCTTCCTGGTGTCAACCAGAGGGGTAAGGAACTCAGAAGGAAATCTTCCAAGTAGGAAGAAGTGGAAAAAAATGGGTCAAGTGTGTATAGAATAGATAGGAAAATCACCCAGAGAAATAAGACCAGGAAACCAGCAAGAGCCATCTTCCAGAATATCCCAGATTCGAGCCCCCAGCGAAAGGGTGGCTATCACCCACCTGCTCTGCATTTTGCCCTTCAGCTTGGTGGTCTGTGGCTGCTCCTCAGGCAGGCCATCAGGAGAGAGGGTTTCACATTGGGCTCGCCGCTGCTGCTCGAGGTTGTATTCCCGCAGCTCAGCCAGCAGGGTACCTGAGCAGGCAGAGGAGTCAGGAAGTGTTCAGAGACTCCCCTAGTAAAGTGGCTGAAAGCCACATCTCTCTAAGACACCTGCTCAGGCCACTCTTCGTTGCTCAGCTGCAGAGAACCTAGAGTAAGCTGGAATCATGCTCTGTTCAGCTTATTATATGTGTCTATGGATCTTCACCTGGGACTACCAATTTACCTATGGCCACAGGGATCTGCTGAATCTGCATGAAATGAGTCTCATGTAGAAGAGAAATAGTATCTCCTCTGGAGCTAGAAAGACCATGGTTGAAATCCCATACATCTCTTGAAATTACTTGAGGTTTTGTGGTAGTTTCAGGCAAATTTCTTAACCCCTTGCCCAATTTGCTTACCCATATAATATTGGGAATATTACTGCCTAACTTCACAAGGTTGCTATGAGAATTAAGAGGTAATTATATTGTAGAGTGCCTAGACACTGCCTGGCCCATAGGTGTGGAATAGATGGTAGCAGCCAAGAAAGGTCAAAGGCCAAATTCTTTCTGGAAGAACCTTGTAATTTTCATGCAGCAAAGAACACCCTTAGTTATACAGAACAACCAACACTCCTATCACCCCAGACTTGGCACATGGGGGTGAAGGAGAGAGAGAAGTAAGTATGTAGCCAAGATCTAGGGAGACCCATGATTGGGATGGGGGTGGGACAGGGTAGACAGACTCTATGCTGAAAGAAAACCTGGCTCTACTCCTTAGTCCAATCACTTTATCACCCTGGGTTTTGGCTCTCTTCTCAGTAAAACAGGAAGATGACAGAATCTAGGCAATTTGTAACTGTTCTCAGAATTTCTCCACTCTCAAAATCACACAAAAGCAAAGGGTACTAGGCGGGTGAAGCTGCCTCGGCAGTCTCATCATGGGGCTCTTACGGGTGCCCAGCATGGAGAAGAAAGGAGGCATTGCTGCTCCCGTACCTTCTCTTTTCCCTTCATTAAGTACCACTGTGTGCCAGGCAGAGGGGATGAGGAGACAAGTCCAGCCTTGCTCTCAAACAACTGAGCAGAGGAAAACAGATGATAACTCAGGGTTATCTGTGTTATGACAGAGGGAGCATTGAGACTGTGCTATAGGGACATGGAGGAATCTGATTCAGCTTAGGAATTCAAAAAAGGATTCCAGAAAGAAGAAGCACTAAGTGGAAGCTTTCAGAAAGAGAGAATGCTTTAGTCTTGCTATTACCTATTTGTTTACAAAGGGTATAACCCAGATGGCGGGCTCCATTCAGCAGCAGCTTGAGAACAGTGTCCCGGGTCCCAGAGTCCCCCCTGGAGAGCTGCAGTAGCACATTGGCTGCATCCTCTAGGCCTTCTTCAGAACAAGAGTGGGATGTCAACACCTGAGAAAAAGAATGGCAGGAGTGAACCCCAGCCTGAGAATGAAATCATTATCCACCCTGTTTATCCTTTCTCCCCAGTTTTAGTACGTCAGAAGAGCTTGGACTCACCTCTACAGAGAGCTGCAGCTGGTTTTCAGTGAGGCCAGAGGACACCATCTTAAAGTCTGTACTGCTGCTGCCCCCATCACCCACCTTCGCTGGAGATTTGCTGCCCTTAGTAGTAGCAGAAACTTTGAGGAAACAGACAGAACACTGTAAGCCTCTGTGACACTCACAAGCCAGGGACTAAGTGACAAAACCAAGGAATCGCTGAATTGTCCAGGGCTTCACAATGGGAAAGCACTGAAAAGGAAAACCCACCCACCAAAGGCAAAGCTAAGTGACATAGGATGCTAAGGCTTTATATTTTTTATTAGAGACAGGGTCTTGCTCTGTCGCCCAGGCTAGAATGCAGTGGCACGATCACATCTCATCATAAACTCAAACAGGACTCATGACTATAACTTCTAAGCTGATAAAGAACCCTAGGCATTTCTTCCAACTATTGCCCTACCATCACAGCCCATCACAGCCCCCTCTATTCTTTAAAACCTACTTCTGGCCGGGCGCGGTGGCTCACGCCTGTAATCCCAGCACTTTGGGAGGCCGAGGTGGGTGGATCACGAGGTCAAGAGATCGAGACCATCCTGGTCAACATGGTGAAACCCCGTCTCTACTAAAAATACAAAAAATTAGCTGGGCATGGTGGCGCGTGCCTGTAATCCC
>NW_016107955.1:191455-196528 GCF_001604975.1 Cebus imitator | reverse complement strand
CTCAGGAGGCTGAGGCAGGAGAATTGCCTGAACCCAGGAGGCGGAGGTTGCGGTGAGCCGAGATCGCGCCATTGCACTCCAGCCTGGGTAACAAGAGCGAAACTCCGTCTCAAAAAAAACAAAAAACAAAAAACAAAACCTACTTCTTCAGATAGTTCTTACTGTGGCAGGGCTCATTCCCTTTATTTCCAGGGATGATCTGGTTACTGTGAATCATGCTGTATCCTGCCTGCCCTTGAACTGTTTCCCATGAGAACTGGCTCCCTCAATAAAACTGGGAAGGCTGGGAGGTCCTTGAGGATGCGACTCTCTCTCCTCCTTTTGGTGCCTAGCCCAGGGAAGCCACATTCAGTGAATGCCTGCTGGCCTTCAAAGGAGTGTGTGTGTGAGAGGCAGGGGGGAGGGAGGGAGACAGAGACAGACAGACAGGGAGGGAGGAGGGGAGAGGGAGAGTGAGCGAGAGAACTGGGACAGATGAGGGTGAGAATGAATACTTTCGGCTCTCACAAACCCAAACCAAGCTGATTACTATCACTGAGGGAACACTACCTGGACTGGGGAGGGGGTGGGGTGGGTGCCACAGTATACACCCCACAGCTCCCAGCCTACATCCACACTTACTTGAAACAGTAGTGGTAGCAGTCGTGGGGGTAGTCACTGTGGTCGAAGCAGCTACGGCAATGGTGGAAACAGCCGTGGCAGCAACCAGGGCTGGAGCAGAAGTGACAGGGGTGGGTGCAGTAGGGGGTGTGGGCGTGGTGGAGGTGGCAGTGGTGGTGGTGGTAGATGTGGTTGAGGTGGCAGTAGTGGTAGAGGAAGCACCACTGCCAGAATTAGCCTGTGCTTCCGACACCTTGTTTTCTGGGAGAGCAATTGAGATGAGAGAAAGGAGTCTGAGGAGTTTCTCAGTTAAGAGAGAGCTCCGGCGGATAACTGGGTGGGACAACATGTTCATGAGCTGCCCCAGTGGAGAGGCCTCAAGGCTGTATGGAGAGGTTTCCCCCTCGCCACCAGCGCTCACTGGCACTGACTTCACGGAGTTCTTGCCTTTCCGGCTGACATTCATGTTGTCCAGTTTTACCAATAAGTCCCAGAAGTCTGTGCAAATGCCACTGCTGGAGGACTGTGAGGAGCATGGGCTGCAGGCCTTACTGCCCCTTTCCCGATCACTCTCACAGTTTGTTTCTTTGGTCCGCTGCTGTGTGAAGTGGCTGGGAAATACCTGCCAGGAAAAGGAGGACAAGATTGGTCTAGGATGTCTTCACAGAGGATGAGCTTTCCTGACAGGGAAAACACAACCGGTTCCCAGACTCTCCTTTCGACAACTTTGGTAAACATTGGGGGAGATGTCATATAAGAGTTTTATCCAACAGACAGTAAAGCAGCCTAGAGAAATGAACGAGGGCTTTGTAGCAACACAGACTCACGGGCAAACTTTTCCTGAGCCTTAGTCTCTGCACTTATAAAATGGAGAGGATAACTACACTTCCTTGCCAAGTTGTTGGAGATTGAACGACATGATGTATTTTGCATAGTGCCTGGCACAAGGCAGGCCTTTGATAGATGGCAGCAATGCTTATTATTGAAAGAACACTAAATTCTAGGTCCAGCTCCATCACTTTCTAATCATATGACAAAATGAATAAAATGTGATGAATCCCAGCATCTTCATCTGTAAAACAGGAATCATATAGCCCAGTTGTTTTGATAAATAAGACAATATATAAAAACGGTAAAGAGTAAAGAAAAACCCCACAAATATATTGGACAATCCTCCAGAAACAATACAAGGCTCAACACTGAAAATAACAGCAAAAAGACAAGTTAGCCTGCTTAATGTTCAACTTTTCCACCCAGGATCTTGCTGCCACCCTTCTTCCATCCCCAGGAGTTGGGTTCAAAACTCTCACCTTGGCCAATTGAATGAGTGTGTCCAAAACGTGTCTGCAGACAACAGGAGCAGCCTGAGGGTGGATGTGGACGGTGGAGCCACCACTTGCATGCTTCTCGGTATGTTTACGTCCCCCTGAACGCTGGATCTGGAATATATTAGTCCTGCAGCCTAGGGCTGCATCCATGGATACCGAGAGCCAGGAAAGCTGGTTGGAGCTCTTCGACTCCATCTTGTGTAGAAGGTCCAGGGGACGGTTCTCATGGCTACTGGACCCACAGCTCTTGCTCGACTTTTTGCCCTTTTCCTCACTTGTAGTGAGTTTGGGTGTTTCAATGCATAGCTCACTTTCACTGCTGCGCTGTAAGATGGAGAGCAGACTGCGGATGACCCAGTGGCGGGTCTGGGCATGGTAGCAAAGATTTCTCAGTACTCGGTGTAGACGGCTAGTATTGAGCTTTGGCTCATCCACAAAAAGTAGGACCAGGAGACAAGAAAGGGCTTCGTGGTCCAGAAGGAGCCGTCCTCGGAGGCGGAGGAGAGTATCTACATTACTGCCAGAAGGCCTGGAAACAGAACATGGGTTCTGGGTAACACTTCAGTGGGTAGATCTTTGGGATGAGGCATAAAAATGGGGGAGGACAATGAGCTGGGTATCTCCAAGGAGGCTTCAGAAAGGAGGGTGTCCAGTTCAAGGGCTCTTCATAGTAACAGCTGCCCTCTTGGGTGTCTACTATGTACCAGGCACTTTACAATGAATGGAATATCCTTTCAGGGCTGCTGTACAGCTTAGAGAATCACCCCTCCCCACCTTTTTTTTTTTTTGAGATGGAGTCTTGTTCTGTTGCCCAGGCTGGAGTGCAGTGGCACAATCTTGGCTCACTGCAACCTCCACCCCCCCAGGGATCAAGCAATTGTCATGCTTCAGCCTCCCAAGTAGCTGGGATTACAAGTGCGTACCACCACACCTGGCAAATTTTTGTATTTTTAGTAGTGATGGGGTTTCATGATGTTGCCTAGGTTCGTCTTGAACTCCTGGCCTTAAGTGATCCACCTGCCTCAGCCTCCCAAAATGCTGGGATTATTACAGGCATGAGCCACCATGCCTGGCCGAGAACCACCCATTTTTGAGATGATGAACAAGAGGCTCAAACAGGTTAAGTGACTTGCCCTACATCACACGACAACTGAGAAGACGGCAGAGATTCCAGCCCAGGTCTGTATCATCCATAGATTGGTAAAATCTGACTATACCTAAGTCTAGGAGACAACGCTGGTTTCTGCCTTCTCTAGACTACCAGGGGTGTGTGCCAGCCTTATAGGAACCGATCACTCTCTTCACATTTTGGCATGTTGGGCCCACTCTGTTTTAGCCTGGCTAACTAACTCCTCTATACTTCCCTAGCCTAGGTGTTACAAACTGAAGGCAGGTGGTTAGCTGTTTTACTATTTGCATGGGAGACAAACCGTATTTAACAACTCCTGCTGCCAGCCTGCTTTTGTGATTGTGGTCTTCAGTAGCACGAGTAACCAAAAGGTGTAGTTTTCTGAATGGGTAATCCAAAGATCTGGCTCTCTCACTTATTCAAGGAAATGGCCTAGAGAGACTATCCATCCTGCCACTCAGGATATCAGTTTCTCTACCTGTAAAACCAAGGGAGCTGGACTAGTAGACTTGAAGGGTGATATGGTAAGGTAAAAATAGACAAAGGTACCTGTTATGGCTGCTGCTACCCCCCATCTGGAAGGTGCCGCCCCTCTGCACAGCAAGGCGAGTATATTGGACCCCACGGTTGCCACTCAGGCGACTGGTAAAAGCTGGAAGGAAAGAGAAAAAAAAAACAACACCTGAGATTGTGGAGGGGGTGTAAACTGGATATAGGTAATACAAAGGTAAGAAAATACAGCCTCATCTGGCTAAGGCTTTCCAGAGCCCTCCCACTTGCCTCCCTCTGTACCCGGGCTTCGGAGAATAGCAGAGAGAGCAGAGGTGCTACTGTGCCCAAACAGACGCTCATGCATGAGCTGTCGCTGCCGGGCTTCCTGCTCTCGTCTCAGGGCTTGAGCCTCGGCTGCAATGTCAGGTGGCATCACAGCTAACACACTGTCCTCCATGTCCTCTAGGACACTACGGCGCAGGTCTGAGGGCAGAGTCTGGATGAACGTCACAGGGTCCATCGGGGTGTCTGAGCTGGCATTTTGTGCCAGTTCTCGTCGCTGCTGCTCAGCTCTCTGCTGTGCCAGCACCTATGGAGCAGAAAAAGCCAATGAGGGCATTTCTCCTGCCAGGCAGCCTGGCCCCACCACCTTCCCGCTCACATACTTCCTCCTGAATGGCTGGAGGCAGGGCAGCCAGAAACTCAGGGCTCACTTCAGTCACACCAGGATTCCCCACCACTGCAGGAGCAGAGCTATTTGTGGAGGGGGCAGTCCGAGTTGGTGGACGAATGCCTAGCTGGTTCTGTAGAACTTCCCGACGGATGTCATCAGGCAGGGCAGCCAGAAAAGAGGGGTCCACGCCTTCAGGGAGACTGATACCTGAGGGGAGATGTAACATGTAAAGGGATTCATGCCTTATTAATTTTTTGAGACGGGGTCTTGCTCTGTTGCCCAGGCTGGAGTGTAGTGGTGCAACCTTGGCTCACTGCAGCACTGAGCTCCTGGGCTCAAGTCCTCCTGCCTCAGCCTCTTGAGTAGCTGTGACTACAGGAATGCACCAAAAAGCCCAGCTAACTTATATATATATTTTTGTAGAGACAGGGTCTCCCTATGTTGCCCAGGCTGGTCTTAAATTCTTGGCTTTAAGTGATCCTCCAGCCTCGGCTTCCCAAAGTGTCAGGATTATAGGCATGAGCCACTGGGCCCAGCCTCTCACACCTCTATCGGTGCCTAATATGTACTTGGAGAAAAGAAACCTATGTCACTGCTTGAGGGAAACCAGTGTGTTTCCCACTGCTTGCAAAAGGCATGGGTCACAGAGAAGGCCCACCCCACCTTCCCTGGGCTCAGAATAGCTCTTGTTATGTGCTAGACTGTATGCACTGTTACTTACCCTTTATAAATAACCTATCACGCAGATATCATCAACCCCTCGGTATCATTCATGATCACAGAAATTAAATAATGACCCTAGGTTGTAAAAGGTAGAAGTGGCAGACTGGGGGAATTTTTTTTTTTTTTTT
>NW_016107955.1:172490-191300 GCF_001604975.1 Cebus imitator | reverse complement strand
ACCAGGATGGTCTCGATCTCTTGACCTCGTGATCCACCCGCCTCGGCCTCCCAAAGTGCTGGGATTACAGGCGTGAGCCACCGCGCCCGGCCAGACTGGGGGAATTTGAATGAGCCAAAATCAGTTTGACTCCTAAGTCTGGACCCATTGCATTATGCCATACCAGCACCCCCTTTATTGCCAGTCCTCCCACATACATGCCCTCCATCTAAACGCAACTGTTTGGCTGGTGGGCATTTCCATGCCAAGGATTACTAGAAGCCAAAACAATCCCAGGATGACCTGAGCACACACAGAGCTCACCTGCAAGGGGATCTTCTTCTTCACTGCTTGTTGAAGGCAACGGCTCTTCTAGGATTCCTCGGGAATCTGCTCCAGAAATGGCCACGGCAGAATCTCTGGTGGAAGAGCTCTCAGAGGATGCAGGGGGAGAGCTGGGGGAAATCATGCTCAGGTTGTTGTCTGTATTATGTCTTCTCATTTATAAAATACTGCTATCCCTTTCTCACAGAAACCAGGTTTATCTCCCCAGCATAACAAGCATCTCCATTAGTTGAGAAGTACGAAATGTGGCTTGAAAGACCCTCCAATATATCCTACCCTTCTTTTGCCCACACATACTTACCTGTCCTCAGGTGGCTGGGCAGATTCCCCTGACCCATCACTCCTGCCCTGTACTTCTGCCACAGCTGGTGGGGCATCCCCAGGAGTGGAGCTGCCTGCTCTGGGCTGCTCAGAACTGCCAGCTGCTGAGGTGTCACCCACAGCCTCCTCTAGGGTACAGGAAGCCAGGCTACTGGTATCCATAGGAGAGCCTTCTAGTTGACTGCTGACAGCCGTCAGTGCATCAGAATCCTCAGCTCTCTCTGGGGAAAGAGAGGCTAGGAGGAAGTCATAGGGAGAGGTTAGGTTTCTATCTGGAATTGGGGCAAAATGACAAAGTCTTTGATAGGTTGCGTCCTTAAGGGCATCTCAGCTCAGACTTCTCAGTTCTCCCTTGCTGTTCCCCTCTCAATCTCACCTGCTTTTTAAGGTTCAGCTCAAGCCCTTTCTATCAATTGTTGAACATTTACTGTGTTCCAGGCATGCTTGTGAAGCATATCCCCTAGGCAACCCAGGTAAGGGATCATTTAACTTTGATTTCAGGTGCATATCCTGTGGTTATCTAAATAAACAAGGTTTCGGCCCGGTGTGGTGGCTCATGCCTGTGATCCCAGCACTTTGAGAGGCCGAGGTGGGTGGATAACCTGAGGTCAGGAGTTCCAGACAAGCCTGGCCAACATGGCAAAACCTACTCTCTACTAAAAGTACAAAAATCAGCTGGGCATGGTGGTGTGTGCCTGCAGTCCCAGTTACTTGGGAGGCTGAGGCAGGAGAATTGCTTGAACCTGGGAGACAGAGGTTGCAGTGAGCCAAGACCACGCCACTGCACTCCAGCCTGGATGACAGAGCAAGACTCTTTCTAAAAAATAACAATAATAAAATAAATAAACAAGGTTCCTTGAAAGAAAAAACTGACACCTTAAGGTCTCACAAGGAAGACGGTAAAGAGCAAGGATGGCAAGCAGGTGTCAATTTACCCTGTTGAAATACTGCTGAGAAGACTTTTGAGGCTCCATTTCAAACCAGTGAGAAATAGTGCCATGAGATCAACAGTGTCTGCCAGGAGAATGGGAGAGCTCTAAGTGTGGGGTGACATGCTTGCCATTCTGGAAACTGTGGAAGGACAATAAGCTTTAAAGTCAGACAGATCTGGATTTTAATCCCAGTTCAACTACTTACAGAGTGACTTGGGCTAATTATTTCACTACTACTACTTCTTTTTTTTTTTATTTTTTAAAAACAGGATTTTACCATGTTGGCCAGGCTGGTCTTAAACTCCTAACCTCAGGTGATCCACCTGCCTTGGCCTCCCAAAGTGCCGAGATTATAGGCATGAGCCACCGCGCCCGGCCTTAATTATTTCACTTCTGAGTTTCAGTCTACTTATGTAAATAACACTATTGATTTTGGAGAGCCTTTTTTTTTTTTTTTTTTTTAATAAATAAATAGAGATGGGGGTCTCACTATGTTGCCCAGGCTGGTCTCAAACTCCTGAGCTCAAACGATCCCCCTGCCTGGGCCTTCCAAAGTGCTGGGATTATGAGCCACCATGCCCAGCTGGAGAGTTATTTTAAAAGAAGTTACATAATGAGCCTGGCATGATAGCCCAGGAACAGATTAAGTGCCTCAATAAAAAGTTGGTATCATCACCAATATTGTTAGACTTTCAACCATCACCAGTTTGGGACCTCAACTTCACCTAAGAAAGCGAATGTGCAAAATGAGACATTATTTGAGAACTTGAGCTCCTACTATTTCTCTCAAGCAAGAAAGCAAAGAGAAGCTACAAAGACATACTTTCTTCCCTCCTGTTCCATCCTCCCCAAATGTTGAAATTTTACTCACTTATAGTGGGAGCTGGGGATAACTCCATTTGAGTTGTTTCTGCTTCCCCACTTGGCCTTGTGGGACCCAATTCCTCTGGCTCTACAGGCATCAATAGCTGTGTAGAGCTGCCCCCTTCTCCAGCTGGGGACTGCAGCTCCTGAGGAACCTCTCCCAAAGCTGGTGGGGTTGGGAGTGTTGGTTGCTGTTGTGAGGATTGCAGAGTGCCAAGGGTGTCCTTGGACTCAGATGTAGCTGCATCAGTTGAAGATGGGGTTGTTGGGTAGCTGTCAGGCATAGGCGTCCCATCTTTCTCGGAAAGAATAATAACAGTGGTTAAGGGGCAACCAGCTAATGATGAGGGGAGCCACCCCAATCAGCAAATGTGGCCTGATAAGTTTCCCACCCCCACAACAAATTGCTCCAAGGAATATCTCTGGTCTGGTATATCAAGGATGAAGGCTAAGGCTAAGGCACAGTGCTATCTCTGTCCCATGAATGCAAAAACTGGAGATCTGACTCTGTGGATCCTTTCTTTGCTCCCCAGGTGGAAGGGGGAAGATTTCAGTTCATATAGGGTGAGGCTAAATGTCTCTGTAGGTACACAGAAAATCTACCTACGAAAAGCCTATTGATCCTCCCACTTCGTCTATTTGGAGCAAGAAATGGTCAGAATTTCATTCAAAACTCTTTTTGTTTGGAGACAGGGTCTCACTGTTGCGCAGGCTGGAGTGTGGTGGCACAATCATGGCTCACTGCGGCCTTGACCTCCTGAGCTCAGGCAATCCTCCCACCTCAGCCTCCCATGTAGCTAAGACTATAGGCATGTGCACCACACTTGGCTAATTTTTGTATTTTTAGTAGAGACAGGGTTTCGCCATGTTGCTTGGGCTGGTCTCGAACTTCTGAGCTCAAGCAATTCACCTGCCTTGGCCTCCCAAAGTGCTGGGATTACAGGTATGAGCCACCGTGTCCAGTCTTTCAAAACCCTTTTTTTTTTTTTTTTTTTTTTTTTTGGGGAGACAGAGTCTTGCTCTGTTGCCCAGGCTGGAGTGCAGTGGCACGTTCTCGGCTCACTGAAGCCTCTGCCTCCTGGGTTCAAGCAATTCTCCTGCCTCAGCCTCCCAAGTAGCTGGGACTACAGGCACGTGTCACCACGTCTGGCTAATTTTTGTATTTTGAGTAGAGACAGGGTTTCGCCATGTTAGTCAAGCTGGTCTTGAACTCCTGACCTCAGGTGATCCACCCACCTTGGCCTCCCAGAAGTGCTGGGATTACAGGTGTGAGCCACTGCGCCCGGCCCAAAACTCTTAAAGTATGCTTTCCATTCCCTTGTGCACATTCCTGTTCTATTACTAAATTCAGTCATTATACAGTTGAATAATAGCAAAATGTTTGAGTTCATGCCCAAAGGTAAAATAATCAATTAGATGCTCCAATCAATGAAAGACAAGTCACTTTATAATGACAGCTGCCTCACCCTAAACACTATCTGTCCCCTTCCACCTGTTTTCTTCCAGTCCTAATTAACCAAGGAACATCTACAACTTTGTATGATGAAGGACAATATGCTAAGACTAAGTGTGAATATGCCACACGCCAGGGAAAGTAGTAAGTTGTATAGTTATCTTCTAATTGGGGCCTAATATCCCTACCCCACAACAATACAACTTACTACCTCACCCTGGCATGAGCAGAATCCTCTACTAAGGGCAGGAGGCAAAAGGCCATTTTACCTGGTGACAGACCCTTTTAAAGACCTTTTGCTAGATTAAGGGCACCAAGGCATCTACCCTCCTTCACTGCTTTAAAAATATTGTGCAGGCTTTGGTACACTCATTTTCCAACTCAAGTGCCAAAGGAGACAGGTGTGGGGAGGCAGAAAAATGTTCTGAGGAAATATGGGTGGGGGAGACATATGATATTACACGGACCAGTTGTTACAATCACAAAATGGCTACGGACCATTGTTTAGAAGATCAGAGGCAATAGGAAGCATATGGCAGTCATAGCACTTAGCCCACAGAGCTACCTTCCCAAACAGCACACTATCCAAGACAATGTTCCTAGACTTTTAGATTCCACGGACCAATAAAATTTAATTAAAAAAAGAACAAAAAGTAGAGACTAACGTAGGGGTTACCAACTTTTAGTTTAGCCATGTAAGAAAAAAACATCCCAAACAACATTGTCTAATAAAATTATTTTGATACCACAGAATTAGGAAGACTATAATCTCTCAATACAAAAACAGCCTTTTAAATGGAATAAATTCAGCTTTATGAAAAATGTATTAAAGCTCCTTGATTTTGTTCATTTCCATGGAGGACTGGCATTTGAGAACCACTGTCATCAGTTATTCTCATGAAATGCCACACCATGGTGGTCATCAAAGGATCAACCATTTCAAAGATATACATGAACATGCCGTTTCAGAAGACAGAGTTGCAGTCAGGAAATGAAAAAGACACATGACCTCATTACCCATGCCAGAATGAAGTAGATAGATCATAACCAGAACAAGAACCTGCACAGAGCCAGTCGGAGAAGAAGTGTATCGCCGTGGGAAAGACAGTAGACTGTATAGTTATCTCCAAGATGGGGTATGACCCTAAAACTATACAATCTACTACCTCATCCCACAGAGCACCAGTATCCATCTTCAACCTATGTGGGCTGGCTACTTGAATGATCAGGAGAAAAGGCAATCAATTGGTTAGTAAGAAAGGAGAAAGGGAAGGAGAGTTACCTGAGAGATTCTGTTCAGTGGAGTCGTTTGTCTTAGATGCAGTACACTGCAAAGGGAAGGGATAGATCAATGTGGGACTTTGCAAGCACCTAAGATAGAGGTCAACTGTAATAGTCACCATTCTCCACCTAAACTGTCTAGGAGTTCACTGATTTAATGGAGAATGCTTTGGCCATGTGACCAAAGGAAGATAATCATTTCACTGTGCAAATGTATGTCCAATTTCTCTCTATATACTCAGGTTCAAGAATGGCTTGGGGATGAGGGAGAAACTGCAGGGGTGGGGGAAATAAACCTGGAAGGAAAGGATAATAAAACCCCCCTTAGGGCTGGGCATGATCATGATCATTCTAGCAATAATTTCTTGGTTTCATCTACATATTTTTCCCTTCCTTGGGCTTATTTTTTATTTTGTCCACTCTAGCCTTTTCAGTCATATGCTAAGGTTCACTTATTTTCAATCCTTTATCATATGTCAGAAACAATGTTATTGTTTATTAGGTAAAAAGTTCTATATAAAAATTATTTGTTAGATCGAGCTTGTTACTTTAACTGAACACTTCACTACCCTAATGATTCCATAACTGCTCAGTGGGGTATACTAAAGTCTTTCACTCAGGTTTTATCATTTGTTTGTATTTCTATCAGCCTCCTCCCCTTTTATATCAAGTGATACAGTGTTATGTATAAATTCTATCAGCTTTTACTCAGCCTTTAAAAGACTGCTGCCTGAGGTCCCAGAAGTTTCAGAAAAAAAGTATGTCGCTTTCTTCTAAACCAAAACTGTATTAGTGATTTTATACGTGAGCCCTAGAATATGACATGTGATGATGGGGTTCAGAGTACAAACATTTTCTCTGATCTGACACCTAGGCTGATCGTACGCAAATGATCAAATGGGGTCATCTCAGTAAGCTTCCCCACACTGGCAGTCCACTGACAGAATGGAAATGAGTGACCAAAAGCATAGGTCTTGATGCTGACCAAGAGCATCAGACAAGGTTACTCTCCCTGTCCCATGCTGTCCTTGGTGGCAGAAGACTATGCAGTGTGACTGTTGAGTGAGAAGCCATTCTGGTTCTGGCTCCACAGTTTTCCCCAGTGAGACACTGGAGATATCTCCTCTCTAGGTTCGAATCCTTTCCCCTACAAACTAGTTGAACATATGGTGAATCTGAAATGAAAAACTTCCCAGGTTCAACATAAACGTCCTAGGATTCTTGGTGCCATGTGCATACTATAACGACATTATGGCAGATAGTCAAAGATGAATCCTCCCAGCCCTTGGGAATCACCTGTGCACTCTGATCCCTGTTCTCCTTATCTTCTTTGCCTTTATCAGTTATCTTTGTTTCTTCCTCAGCCAGTTGTTTCCTGCGCTTCTCTCGCCTTTCTTCCAGCTCCTCATCCCTCAGGAATTCCAGGTGATTGACAATGGGCACTTTAACCACTGTTTCAAAGAGGCAAAAATCAAAGGCTGCTCTGGTGGGGTCAGGAAGGAAGCCAAGAGGCAGAGCTTGTAGCCATGGAGAGGCTGGAAACAACCCTCCACATGCTTGTCCTAGCCCTGGAAGGCTCAATACTGCCCTGATAACCAAGCTGTCACGCACCTGAAACACAGTCATGCATGCTCTCAGCATCAAGAACTTTGCATTCTTCTGTCCAGCGGGTCAGGGCTGTAGGGATGCTGGACAAGGTTCCTGTTGGAACAAAGGGGAATGAGATTCTTGGCCTTGTCAAGCATTAACTGATCCACCAATCCACAAATTTCAGTATTTCCCTAATAGGACCCAAGGTCTACCACAATGTTTAGCACATAACAAGTATCTAGAGACTATAAAGCTTTTGTTGGCCATGGCTAAGGTTACTGAGTGGTTCTGGCTCCTGTAAGATGGGGGTTTTCTCTAGGGCAGACCCTGTCCTGCTTTTCCTCAGCAGGGAAAAGGTAGAATCTGACAAATTCTACCCTTTCACCACACAAACTTGCCTGCTTGGCTGGTAGCTGTGCTCTGATCATGGAAAAAGTCATCCAGCAGCTCATCATCAGAACGGGCGATGATGTGGACGTCATCATTGCCTACCAGGAGGCGGGCCCGACCCCGGCTTTGTAGCGGAAGGCTGCTGCTCAGCTGAAGGATGTCAGCAGCAGCTGAGGGACCAAGCAACCTGTAGGGTAATGGTGGGTACCACGATCACTGTTAAGTCCAGAGGTGTCCTGAAACCTGTTACCATGAGATCCTCTTCATGCATCCTCTGCATACAAGTTACTTTTCTGAATCCCACCCTGGTTTTTACTTAAGTTGTATATTATGCATGCCACAGTTCCTGGCACCAAGTGGGTGTCAATAAGCTTCTACGTGCCAGGCACTGTGTCAGGTTACACTGCCTCCACTATACCCTCTCTGTTGTCTGTACACCAACCATTACAACACTTATATATCTTTCTTTTACTTCTTAAGTTTGTTTTTCTCACTAAACTCTAAGCTGGAAGGCAGGGATCTTGTCCTGTCTATATCTAAAGCGTTAAGTGCTTGGCATGAGACACTTAATAACTGCTAAATACATGTGCAGAACTATTGACATAATTTGGTATTCTCCAAAAGGCTGCACATGTAATCCACAAAGAAATGGGACAGATGCCTTATTCGTGTGTGTGACAAGAACATTAAGTGATGGACTGTTTCCCCCAAGGTTAAGACAACACTGAAGCATAGTGAAAACTCTTATAAGAGCTCCGATGAATCCAACAGATCTCTGTGACTCACCTCTGGAGTATAAGAGGAGGGTTGGGCTGGCGATTCCCAGGGTAGTGAACATGAATGGTGTGTCCAGTATTGGCTGTCAGCTGCCTTAGGGTCCTCTGACTGCGCCCAATGCCCTGGGTGAGACGAGTTGTTGAAGAGCCACTGCCCAGTGTCAGAGAACTGTGGTCTGCATGGCGCACCATCAGTGGATGGGTGGTAGGGATATTTCCTGGGGATGGGGGGATGTCTGCTGCAAGGATAATATGCAAAAGGGTCAGTGCCAAAAAGAAATTTCTTCCATCTTTGTTCAAGCAGAACCATGTCTCCTGGGCCTTACTTCCTCACACGGAAACCTGAGCTTTGTCCTTTCTCCCTCATTCCCACACCTAATCTACAATCACTGACACTACCATAGCTTATGCCATCATCTCTCACCTAGATATTGCAACAGCCTCCTAACTGATAGTACCTTCTCCCAATCCATTTTTCACACTACAGTCACAGTGACACTTCTAGGCCCCTTAGATACATGCTGCTCCCTCCACCTTGAAGACTCCTCTCCCACTTTACCCGCTCTTCTGTTCTTGGCCTAAGATGTCACTTTCTCTGTGAAGCCTGACTTCTACAATTGGGTTAGATAACTCTTTACCTCTGTGCTTTCTTACCATCTGCAATGTAATGCCTGCTTACTTATAATTCCTAATAGACCCCTCCTACGAGGGAAGAGGACTATTTTCTTCTTTACTGCTGGTATCCCTAGTACCTAGGATACAGTAGGAACTCCTCAAATATTGTTCAATTTGCTGTATGGACAGAGGCTTAACTCTAAGGAAAACTGATGAAAATCACAAAAATGCAAAGAGAATCATAGATGTTATCTTAAAAGTTATCTAATCCAACCCATTTTTTTTTTCCTCAAACTTTTCATTTACAGGTGACAAACTGAGGCTCAAAGAGGTAAGAGATTAATTGGCCAAGATAACAGACCAGAATAGTTCAGTGTTTTCTGCTACATCATGCTTGTGATTTAAGGTCAAGACCTGCCCTATCAAGACAGCTTGATTCTAAGAACTTGATTCTAACTCGACGCTAAAAGGGAACTTTGACGCTGATGGGGGAGGAGGGAAGAGATTCACTCGTTCTCCCGAAAAGATGCATCCTTGATGAATAGAGTGAGTATGTTCAAATCTGCTCCCTAATGCCAAGCTCAAAGGTGATCATTCAAACCCTCAAGATCTCTTGTTATGGACATAAAGATTATTGATTGCCCTGCCACTGTGGTGTGCACATGGGTGCCTGATGTAGTCAGCCTTGGTCTCATTTTTTTAAATCAAGCAAATCATCAAGTTGTCCAGGCTCTAAAATGGCTGCCTATTTACTGAGGTGAAGTGAACAAAAGCAGCCTCTCACTATTCCTTCTCCTAAGTATACACTAATGAGAGAGATGGATTCAGACATCTCTTGCCCCAGGAAGTCAGCATAGGAAAAGAAGTGCTGTCTGTATCAGATCAGTTTGGTCCACTGCTTGGCTTACCCTAGAAAAGGGTATAAGAATCAAGAGAGAAAACCCAGCTGAGCCCCTGTATCTTACTAGCACTGGAGAACATGTTGTCAAACTCAATGATGAGATCATCCTCCCGGTCAAAGCGCTCAAATCGGACCAAGGGAGAAGCGTTCATATCAGGATAATCCTCATCCAATTCCATCTCAGAGCCATCGTCGTCATCGTCTTCATCTCCCTCTTCACCTTCATCATCCTCCTTAAGGGAAAATAGGAGATGGAGAATTGCTGGAGGTAAGGGTTTTCTGAAGCCTGGTGCCATGGCCACATGTGCACATGAGGGAGGGAGATGCTGAGGCTAGTAACCCAGACTGTTGGTTTTCTGCAGCTCTTTGTTCCCATGGAAGAGGTCATCTGAACCAACCCAAACACAGTCCCCCCTCACCTGATCATCTTCCTCATCTTCCTCCTCCTCCTCCTCTTCATCCTGACTATCATCCTCATCCTCGTTACTGCCACTGCTGTCCTCTTCCTGAGTGTGCTCCTCCTCATCCTCAGGGTCCAGGATATTCATGGAATCTAAAACAAAGGGAGCACATTGGAGGACTAAACTGAATAGCTAGAAAACAAGCTACTGTGCAGGCCAGCAGACTAAGTGGGAAGGCGATGGGATATCTGACTCTACGAGAGGAAGAACCAGATCTGGGGTGATGTACAGACTTAGTGAGCCAGCCCAGATTTCCTGAGAGTGCCAATGAATGCATCAACACACTGAGCAGGGTGGCTGAATGTGGAGGCTGGCTAGAGGGTGGTGCTTGAGGAGCCATGGTCTAGGATCTGGCCAAGTCTGCTGGTGCCCCCTTGCATTTCCAGTCCTACTTTGCTATTGACTATATCCTGTTGGCAAGAGGGATCTGGAGCGATGACAGCAGGTGGGTGAGAAGAAAGCGAACCAAGTAAGAAGTGACAAACTTTGGGCAAGCAGTAGTAATATGTTATTTGAAAAACTGGCTGAGGATAAAGTGGATGTTGTATGTCAGCGCATGCAGACAGATGCTTCCTTATTCTGCACATGTGGGTAGCTGCCTCCAGGAAAGCCCTAGTATAGTGTCTGTCAGACGTGCAGGGCAAGAAGGGAGGCCTTTCTGGCCTCGGCACTCTCACCTTCTCGGTTGGCCTGCAAGGTGGAAGCTTGGCTGAGGTTGGAAGGAGCTTCATCCATCAGCACGTCCTCTTGTGATTCATCCTCTCCACTTCTGCTCACTGAAGGTTACAGAGCAGAGCCTTCACTGAACAACAGAGGACTTCCCTTTCCAGACTGGGTGCGTCTAAAGTAGCTATGTACACCTAGCAGATATCCACTTTTTTGTTTTTTGATGAGGGAGAAGACCTGGATTGTCTGCTGTCAGCTAGCTAGGTGAGCTTGGCCAGTCACTTTACCTGTCTGAGTCTCAGTTTCCTCATCTGTAAAACAGGATGATCACATCTGCCCTGCCAATCCCATTAATTGTGAACCACAGAGGATACTGGGTGTGAAAAAGCTTTGTAAAACTTAAGAATACATGTCTACTTCCATTTATCCTTTGATTTCCTTGATCAACAAAGTAAAAACAAGTAATACATACACCCTCAGAGCCAGGTGATAGTAGGGTACCTTTGCCATTTCCCCATTGCGATTTATAAAGGGCCACCTCAGGGAATGGTCACTCTTTTTACACTACTGAGACTCAGAGGCAGAAAGCCCCTGGACTTCACTGAAGAAATGAAAGGAAACGCTTTCGCACCCTACAGCCTGCCCTAGGCCTCCATGAATAAACACTCTTTTGATGTGCTTGACATATCCTCTATATCGATGGCCACTCCCACCACCTCCCCCACACAGGCAACACTTCAGACTGCCACAGGCCTGTAGATGTCTTGTGAATTTCTCATCTGTAAAACCATCAACATCAAGACAAGCAGCAATCTAGGCTGGCTATGAGCCCTTAGGCAGAGCTGAGCAAGCAGATGATGAGAAAAAGGGTCCTCCCAAGAGAGACTGAGGCAAAGGAAGAGGCTATACTCAGTTCTGGGGCTCTCACCTATAATTGTACTGTTCCCAGATCCGCCATCCCTCTCAAGCAACTCATCTATCAGGTCCTCCAGCTCATTCTCAACCTGGAGAGAAATAGAACATATATATGGATGCACACAAGTCTATCATTGTGCTAGCACCGAAACCCTAAAAAAAGCCAGCAAAGGAGCATACATTTCTAGGATAATATGTGACAGAGGATATTACATGAAACCACACACTCGGTGCGATTAGCATAGAAACCACCACGTGCTGCCAATCCACACTCAGACCATCCTTCAAATGGGTCCATCCCAGTTATCTGATACTGGGTTAGTCTTTATACTGCCCAGGAAGACATATAGATCTCTTTAAAGCCAGCAGCTTAGGACCACAGGTCCAATTTCTTACGCAATGCTATGAGCGCCATAAATTACAATGCTTTCTTTAGGTTCTTTAGAATACTGCTGTTTTAATGCCCCAGCAACAGCTGGTGCTATTGGCATAAGGTAGTGTTAAGGAGCTTCCATTAATGACCAGAGCCAAGTAAATCAAAGACCTTGGGCCCAATGGTCTCAGGCCAGCTTTCTACTTCAACATTTCACCTGTGCCTAAGTTTTCTGGTTGGGATCTATATCATTTCATAGTACATGGCATCCTGGCCCTGCCCCCACCCCTCTTTTAATACAATTCAAACACATTTACTGAGCATCTACTAAGCATATCATCCATGCTCCTCTGCAAAGCAGCCAGCATTGAGGCAAAGATCTAAAGTACTCACCCACCCACACCACCTGGCAAGGGTTTGGTTCAGCGCCGCAACAGGAGAATGCTGGGTGATCTGCCTCCCTACCTGCATCTCTTGTGAACTGAGCACCTCAGGCTGCCCAGCAATCACCACTGAGTCGGTTTCAGCCTCCCCATCCATGATATCCCCATCTGCCACCTCTGTCTGAGTGACATCATGATCCTCCTCCTGCACTTCTGCTTCCCCAGGCTCGCCTGAAACAGTCAACCAACCAGCAAAATAATCAAAGAGTGCCTATGTGCTGGGCACCACGAGGCAAGCGCAAAGACAATAAGGTCCCTTCCTTGGGCAAGTTTACAAGTTCTCAGAGAATAAACGAATGGGTGACAAAGGAAAAGACAAGGCTACGTGTGAGGATAGCCAAACAAGGCTGCATTTTGAAGGAATTCTTTGTGGGGCAGATTCCCACACCACTATGACAGATCTCTGGAAGGCCAGCAAGTTCCCAGGGAAACAACACCAAGCCAGAACAATGGTGATACCAGGCCCATAAAGCAACTACTCCCACCCCTCCAGCTCTCCAGTCCATTGGCTCTGATTTCCTACCTGGGTCCTGCTGGTTGCTATTGGAATCTTGAGCGGCTCCTTGGGCATCCTGCTCAGACTTGTTCTTGCTAGATGCACTCTTGCTGCCAAAAAGGCTACTGGGCTGGTTCACAATCCGGGAAAGTGTTTCCAAAGGCTTCAGAGCAGCATTGACTGTGTTGGCCATGTTGGGACTGAGATAACGGAAGATAAAGAGACTGAGCACAGAAATACTAGATGTCTATCTTCTAAGTGACACTAAGCTTCTTACAATGGAATCCACTAAGAGAAAAGGGGCATAAGGTCGCACAACATTCTACTTTTGTTTAGAGAAAAAAAATCTGAATTAAATGTCTTCAAGGAACCCACCCTAAAAGCAAAAGTTAAATCAATGCCATATTTCATGGGGCTGTGGAAAGCACATGAGGAACAAATTCTTGACTGGAAGTCAGAATGTATACTCGATGACCACATGCAAGCAAGCCACTTCTCAGACGTACTCAGGCTTTTTTTTTCTTGCTCTTGTTACCTCTGCCTCCCGGGTTCAAGAGAGTCTCCTGCCTCAGTCTTCAGAGTAGCTGGGATTACAGGTGCCTGCCACCATGCCAGGCTAATTTTTGTATTTTTAGTAGAGACAGGGTTTCACCATGTTGGCCAGGCTGGTCTTGAACTCCTGACCTCAGGCAATCCGCCAGCCTCGGCCTCCTAAAGTGCTGGGATTATAGGCGTGAGCCACCACACCTGGCTTTTTTTTTTTTTTTTTTTTTTTTTTTTTAAGACCATCAGCATTTAGTCCCCAAATCCTAAGACCTCAAAGGAACATGATAAAATAATTTTTTTTTTTTTTTTAAAAACAGGGTCTCGCTGTGTTACCCAGGCTGGAGTGCAGTGGCATGATCTCGGCTCACTGCAACCTCCACCTCCCAGGCTCAAGTGATCCTCCCACCTCAGCCTCCCAAACAGCTGGGACAACAGGCGTGAGCCACCATGCCCAACTAATTTTTTTGTATTTTTTGTAGAGATGGGATTTCGCCATGTTGCTCATGCTGGTCTCGAACTCATGAGCTCAGGCAACCTGCCTGCCTCAGCCTCCCAAAGTGTTGGGATTATAGGTGTGAGCCACCAGGCCTGGCCTGACTTAAAACTTAATTCACAGTTTTAAGTCCTGTGAATTTGAAATATTATTCTGTAGGGCTTCCTTCCTAGAGTTCAACAAAAGTACAATAGGGCTGCAGTTAGAGGAGTGGTGTGATTTCTAAGTGTAATAACATGTGTGAGACCAACTAGGCACCCACTGAAACCAGAGCAGCTCTGCTTTTATCTGCTTTATGTGTGCATTTATGTGAGTGTATATATATGCCCACTAGTAGCAAGATAGCAGTCTCTGATACCTTATCACACTAAAAGTAACCAAGACACGTCAGAACAAGTGATCCCAGGAATAGGGCAAGGAAGGTACAAGGTAAGCCTAGTACATCTCATTGTGCCAAAAAACTTTCAAAAATTAATAGGGCAGATGGACGTGATGGCTCACACTTGTAATCCCACCACTGTGGGAGGCCACGATGGGAGGATTGCTTGAGCACAGCCTGAGTAACACAGTGAGACCCTGCCTCTATAAAGGGGAAAACAACCAAAAAAATGGGAAGAAAAATTAATGACATCATTATCACAGGCCCTGTTTTGAGTATCAAAAAGAATAATGATACTGATGGAATTTTCATTACAAAGTGGAAATCTAACAGAAACCTCCCTCCCACCTCAGCCTCCCAAGTATCTGGGACTACAGGCACATGCCACCACACCCAGTTAATTATTGTATTTTTTGCAGAGACAGGGGCCCACCATGTTGCCCAGGATGGACTCGAACTCCTAGGCTCAAGTGATCCACCAGCCTCTTCTGTGATCAAATTTAGCATCACCAAAAATGGGACCAAGTGGTATTTACCTGTCCTCTGACATGATGTGAGAAGGGCAAATATCACCCATGTAGTATTTTTGCCAAAAATGTTTAACCTGATCCTAACCATTAAGGGAGCAATTACATAAATGTAGACTGTGAGATGTTCTATAAGACATCAAGCCTGGATTCATCAAAACAGGAAAATGTCATAAAAAAGAAAAGAAATTTGACAACCAAATGCAACATGTGATACTCACTGAGTCCTGGATCAAAACTCTCCCCCAGAGTATAAAGACATAATTGAAATAACTGGGAGTATGTGAATATAAAATATATATATTACTGGTAAATTTTTTTGATATGGCAATGAAACTGTAGCCATTGTTTTGTTCTTAGCCATTTTGTTCTTAGGAGACTTAAGAATATATGATTAAATACTTAGAAGTAAAGTTTTACACTTTTCCAACTAATTTCAAATGATTCAGCTTCTGAAAGGAGAGGGAGGGAAGAAATAAAGCAAAATGTTCAGCAATGGTTAATCCAGGTAGACACATGGTATTCATTACAGTACTGTGAGTTTGACATTTATAAATGTTTCAAAAAATCGATAGGTTTGTAGCAAAAGGACAATTTAGTCATCTTGAAGGGGCCACATAGGTCAAAGGTGTAATAATTTCAGCATGAAAAAGTGACTACAGTGATCCAAATAAATTCAATCACTGGTTTAAAAACAAATAAAATATCAATGAAAAGTTGAGTCCATAATACTAAAAAACAGAAAGCCAGAAAAAAAACCTACATTTGAGCCTCAAATGTAAATAGAAAAAAATTCAGTTTTTATACTGCCCCCCCCACCTTTTTTTCATTTTAGGTTTCGGGGTACATGTGAAGAACATGCAAGATTGTTGCATAGCTACACACATGGCAGTGTGATTTGCTGCCTTCCTCCCCATCACCTACATCTGGCATTTCTCCCCATGCTATCTCTCCCCAACTCCCCACCCCCTGTGCTGTCCCTCCCCTATATCCCCTAGATAGACCCCCGTGTGTGATGCTCCCCTCCCTGTGTCCATGTGTTCTCACTGTTCAACACCTGCCTGTGAGTGACAACAAGCAAGTGTCTGATTTTCTGTTCTTGTGTCAGTTTGCTGAGAATGATGGTTTCCAGGTTCAATCCACGTCCCTACAAAGGACTATACTGCCTTTCTAATAGAACTATTTCAGCACAACCAGACAGTCCCTCTGGGGCTAACACAGAAAAATGCCAGTTAATAATGTAGAAGGAATGAGGAATTAGAAAGCTGTTATTCATAACCCTGAAAGAAATTAATCGACCCAGGGAAGAATTATCAACTGACATTAAGGCTATTATTTAGGTATATGATTGACATCGTGGACATTTGTACAGTGCCAAAGTAACAACATAGTTGACTTTCTAAAATATAACAGCACAGTGACAATTATCATGGGAGACCTGTCTCTCATGATACAATATGAGCTATACATCACTTAAGCTACACATTTTAAGCCCCAATCTCAATCCTCTAGATCTAACTAGAAGCTTATAGAAAATAACAGGAAGTAAAGGATCAAGTATAAGGAAGCAACTGAACCAAATTTAGAAGGCAAAATATGGTTGCTTCAACAAGCTAGAATCATGAACAACAAAAACAAAAAATAAAGATCGAAATAATTAAAGATTTGTGTTAGAATAAGAGAGATTCAGAGGACATAGCCAGATGTAACACAAGTCCTTAACTGGATTCTGGTTTGGACAAAAATGCTTAATTAAAGATCGGGCATTAGGTAGAATGAAATTTATTTTCAGAGCAAGGTAGAGACCAGTAACTGAAAATAAAAACAACAAAGGCCCAAATTTCCCCCACCACAATAGCATGTATTGTATAATATCATTTTAGTAAAAAATACATTATTTATGCATGCAAAGAAAAACACTGAATGATAACCAATAAGGTAATCATAGTATCTGGGTGGCAGGAATACAGTGTCTACTTTCTTTTTACTCATCTGTATTTCTTATAAATATATTCTTCTAATAAGTGGTTACTTTTAATTAAAGTGGGGGGGAAGCTTGAAAAAAAATCACTCTTATAGTTCAACTCTTGAGTTTATAGCAAATGAGAACTAAGGCTTAAAGAAAGATAAGTGCTAAAAGCCACAATTAAGAAAGACTTGGGTCTCCCACTTATACCCAAAGATCTCCCCCCACACCAACTACTTCTGCATCATTCATCTAATGAGGCTGAGGAGAAGGAAAAGCCTGGGGCTGGGGCATCATTTTACCTGGACAGGTCTAAGCTGTGAGGTACTCTGGCCAGGTCATTAACCAGTCCCTTCTTCAGGAAGAGCCGAATGATGTTGTTCATGCCATTGTGCTGGGTCTTGGCTGTGGCACTGCTGTAGAAGCTGGAGGTGGAGGGGCAGGACTCCATGATAGTACTGATGATACACATCACTGCCTGAAGTCTGGGAGAGAAGTTTGACATCTCTATCATATGAATATAGCCATTTCTCAGGCCAAGTCTTCACTAAATAGCCCCAGAAAACCCTCCTGTAACTTTTATGCTTCCTTCTGGAAATAACATCTAAACAAACAGGTGAGCACACACTCCCTAGGTGATAGCATTCATTTTTTCTTTTCTTTTGTAGACAGGGTCTTGCTCTGTAGCCCAGGATGGAGTGCAGTGGCACAACCTTGGCTCACTGCAACCTCCGCCTCCTAGGATGAAGCGACACTCCCACCTCAGCCTCCCAAGTAGCTGGGATGATGGGCACACGCCACTATGCCCGGCTAATTTTTTGTAGATATGGGGTTTTGTCATGTTGCCCAGACTGGTCTTCAATTCCTAGTCTTGGGCTCAAGTAATCCAATGGCCTCGGGCTCCCAAAGCGATGGGATTACGGGCGTGAGCCGCCGCGCCCAATCCCCATTTCCTTTAAATAAAATTTTAAAAATAAGATCAAATAACTTGCTCAACTTCCTCGAAGACCCTAAAAATACAATGAACATTTCCCTTTGTTTTCTCTAGGTTTATACACTTCCTCTAATAGTCATCATTACTTCAGGTATTTTCAAACACCAGAACTATTTGAGCAGACCAGAGTGTATGATGCCAATATGACAAGAAGTTTTGTTGAAGTGCAAAACCACCCATGGACTAAAAAGAGTAAGGGGATGTTTTGGTTATTAGCCATAGGTCAGGTATGAATTTTACCTGGCATGTTTCTCTGTACTCTCAGCCATAGCCAGTGCCCGTCCCAGGGCTGCTTTTACTTCATTCACTAGGGCCACCTGGGCATCTGTGCCGCTCCCTGCAGCAGCCAGGCTTGCGAGGAATAGGCGAGCCAGGGCAGGGGTGTCCTTGTCTTCTGCATTCTGGGTATGTGGTAGCAGGTGGTCCAGAACAAAAGCTAGCACACTGCAATCCTGAAAAGTCATGAATCGCAGCAATTACTTACAAGCATGATTATGCCATATCATTTGCACAGGACCAAAGGTACACACACAAACAGTATTTCCTTAAGTCATCCAATGAGTGATTGTTAGGTCCACTTTATAGATGAAGAAGCCAAGGCTCAAAGATACAAGCAAGTAAGGAGCAAACCCAGATTTTAGAAAACTTCCAAACCCCACCCATTTCCCACAACACAGCTTGTAACACTGTCATGTAGATGTCACTCGGTGTTTTTTTTAAAAACACTTAAAATTTTATTTTTATTAAAAGGTTTTTTAAAGAGATGAGGTCTTGCTATATTGCCCAGGGCAGAGTACAGTGGCTATTCACAGGCATGATCACAGCACACCACAGCCTCAAACTCCTGAGCGTTTATTCCCACACCTCAGCCTCCTAAGTAGCTGAGACTACAGGCACGTGCTACTTCACCTATCTTAAAATATTTTTACATGTAATATTTAATAGCACTACTCACAGCAAATCAGCCCCCTAAAAAAGTGGCTTGCATGAAAGAATTTAGTCAAGGGCTGAGGATTCAAACCTTGATTCCTAATTAAGTGCTATAATTATTTACTGATACCTACACAATGTGCCCAGGACTATGTGCTGTAATAGAAGCTGGCG
>NW_016107955.1:170240-172480 GCF_001604975.1 Cebus imitator | reverse complement strand
CAAAGTCACAGAAACTAATATGCAAAAATATTTAATGCATGGTTATTTAAAATAACAAAAAAGGATCCATAGGGGAAGAAAATTAAGCCAGACTGTTCATTTTTCTCTAACTATAATTTCTGCCTAATCCCTTATCTTAGAAACAAATTCTGTTGTCATTCATGCAAATTTTGGATGAAAATACATTGAACACTTTAGAACTAGATAGGTGACAGTTGCACAACACTGTGAATGTATTAAATGCCACTCAGCAGCACACTATAAAATGGCTGATTTTATGTAAATTTTACCTCAAAAAAGAAAATGCATTGAAGAATTCAAGAGTCTGGGAAACTGAATAAAGTGACCTTGTTAAAATAAAACTATTAGAAATAACAATTCATTTCCCAGTAGTGAATGCATATAAAGTTAACACCGTTTTCAGAATAACCATGTAGAAAGGACTTAGCTTTGGAATCAGAGCCCTGGCTTCCAAGTTTAGCTCTGCTACTCTCCAGTAAGGTCCCAGGCAAGTTACTTACCTCTTTGAGACTTCTCTATTAAAGAGAGCAGTATCAACAACCTTGCAGTGTGGAGGTGAGGATTAACAATAGTATTTATAAAGCATTTACTAGTACCCAGTACTGGTAGGTCACTGGACATATGTTAGGCAGATACCTAATAAATTTGTAATTAAATGTCTTAATCCACAGGTAATGCTATTATAAATTATAAATACCACTGACATAAATGAGTTAAATGCTTTGGAATAAAGCCTGGCTAGGTATGATAGCTCATGCCTGTAATCCTAGAACTTTGAGAGACTGAGCGGGGAGGATCACTTGAAGCCAGGAATTTGAGACCAGCCTGGGCAATATAGCAAGGCCTCATCTCTACAAAAAATAAAATTAGCTGGGTGTGGTAGCATGTGCCTATAGGTCCCAGCTACTTGAGAGGCTAAGGTGGGAGGATCACTTGAGCCTAGGAGTTCAAAGCTGTAGTGAGCTGTGATTGTACCACTGCATTCTAGCTTGGGAGACAAAGTGAGACTCCATCTCTTAAAAAAAAAGGAAGCCTATTTATATATTTATAGGACGTATGTCCAGAATATATAAAAAACTCAATAAGAAAACTGGATAAAAGACTTGAACAGACACTTCCCAAAAGAGAAAAATCAAATGGCCAATAAAGACATGAAAAAAATGGTCAAGGGGGAAATGCAAATTTTAACTATAATGCAATACCACTACAAATCTATTAAAATAGGTAAAATAAAAAAACACCAACTGTTGACAAGGAGGTGAAACAATCAGAACTCCCATATGCTGCTGGCAATAATGTAAACTGATCTGCTCACTCTGAAAAACTTTTGGCATTATTTGCTAAAGTTGAACTAGTTAGCATACTCTAGAGCTCAGCAATTCTTACTCTTAGGTATATACTATCCAGCAGAAGTTGGGTAGTTGACCAACTTATATATGTTCATAAGGATGTTCACAGCAGCACTATTTGAGATAGCTCCAAAGGGAAAACTACCCAAATGTTTATTTGCAGTAGAATGGGTAAAAGATGTATTTGTTTTTGTATATGGTATATTCCACAGTGGGATTTTATACCGATGAAAATAAACTAAACCTGCATACAAAATGAATCTTGCAAGCATGTTAAGCAAAAGAAGCCGGGTACAAAAGAGAGTACATTCTGTGAGACTTCATTTATATGAACTACAAAACCAAGTTATGGCACTAGAACTCAAGATAATGGTTATCCTGAGTAAAGGTGAAATGGTTAGGAGGAGATGCACTGAAGAACAAGGATGGCAGCTTCTAGGGAGCTTGTAATGCTTTTTTTAACTTGGGGAGTGGTTACTGAGGAAAAACAGACTTCATTTCGGATTTGTGTATTTTCCTATGTATATTAAACTTGGATTAAAGAATAGCTTTAAAAATGGCAGTTGTTTTCAAAGACTGCAACACTAGTGCCCCTACACACTGTCAGACCCTCTGCCACTTACTAACTATAAAATTACAATGTGATCTAGAAAACAAGGCACCCTTATGGGTAAAAATCTCTGGGCACCCATTTTACATATGTGGGAACATGATATAGTTTCTCAAAGTGCTCCACTCACTTAAAAAATCTAACCTGGTCAGGCGTGGTGGCTCACGCCTGTAATCCTAGCACTTTGGGAGGCCGAGGTGGGTGGATCACCTGAGGTCAGGAGTCCAAGACCAGCCTGGCCATGATGGTGAAACCCCATC
>NW_016107955.1:133084-169570 GCF_001604975.1 Cebus imitator | reverse complement strand
GGAGTTTCGCTCTTGTTGCCCAGGTTGGTGTGCAATGGCATCATCTTGGCTCACTGCAACCTTTGCCTCCTGGGTTCAAGTGATTCCCCTGCCTCAGCCTCCTGAATAGCTGGGATTACAGGTGCCCGCCACCACGCCCGGCTAATTTTGTATTTTTTAAAATTATTTTCTTATTTTGTTTTTTTTCTTATTTTTTTCTTTCTAGTAGAGACAGGGTTTTGCCATGTTGGCCAGGCTGGTCTCGAACTCCTGACCTCAGGTGATCCACCCGCCTTGGCCTCCCAAAGTGCTGGGATTACAGGCGTGAGCCACCGCACCCGGCCTTGTCTGTCTTAAGATGCCTCTTCTCACTCATCACTTGGGTTAACACTTAGCATGCACAGCTTCCCAGCAGTGTCTGACACAGTTGGTACCCAAATGATGAAAGTACAGTATAACATCTTAAGTTGGAAATATTACCTCTTTGATCAGCTCAGACTGGCCCACAGTGTAGCTGTAGTTGGCAATCAGGGTAGCAATACCAACATAGGACCTCACCAACTCTGCCAGAAGACGAAGGATAGTGGAGGTAGGCATTAAAGGTTTGCTGCCCTTGCCTTTCTGTTTGCCTTCCTCAGAGGCCCGGTCCCCTTCTTTATCTTTCTTCCCATCTCGAGACTCCTCTGGAGTTGAAGCTGTTGAGAAAAAGTCAAACACTGGTTCAATTCCACACTGGAACACTGGCAAAATCCAGTCTTAGGTGGAAAGAATCCTATTTATCCTCCACTTTAAGCCACTTGTACAAAACTTCTTTCTTCTCTTATGTCTGCCTGGCACACTTTTATTTAGTTCAGCTCAAATGCTGACCTCCTCCATAAATGCTTTCCTGTATCATCTAGACATACTGTGAGATACTATTATGTGTCTACTATACCTTATCCAAGTATGCCTTCATTCTGGTAGTTATCTTGCACTGTAACTCTTTCAAGTCTCAGTCACTAGACAAAGTTCTTTAAGTAGAGGGAACAAATCTGATCCATTTTGGTGTCCAATATAGTCTGTCACATAGTGGGCACTGTTGCTTCCCTTGAATCAGCACCATCATCCATACTATATACTACATATGGCCAGTAAGCCAAGTAAAATGAGTTAACCAATATTTCACTAATATTAGCCTTTAAAATTTATCTCCAGGAACTAGTATGACATTAAGCAAAATGTCTCCTAAATTAGACCTCAAAGACCTTCCCTATCTAAGGAGAAGCAGCTCTTCAAAGGTCTCATTAGACTTGCTTCCATGTGCCATTTTTCTAGTTCATGGTGAGTAGTCAATGGGCTCCGCTGACACTGCTGGAAGGCAGCCATCTACCACATAAAGCATGTAGCTAGAAAATAGTATCACTGGCACCAAATCTGTATAAGCCAGCTTTTAGAAGCCCCCCAAATAATTATGGGATGACTTAAAAAGTAAAACTAAAAGATGTTACCATAGCAACCATTAATAGGTTGGTTAAGTTACAGTTCCATTAACTGTAGCATTTGTTCCCTTTATTTACAGAACACTGAGCTCACCCGACAAAGTTCACTTAGACAAGTAAACGCAATAATTAAGTCTGTATTCTCCTACCCTCTGCCCAGGACCTACTCACAGTTTTTTCAATTTGTTTTCATAAGGAATAAGAACATAGGAGGGAGAAAAG
This sequence comes from Cebus imitator, assembly GCF_001604975.1. NCBI lineage: Eukaryota > Metazoa > Chordata > Mammalia > Primates > Cebidae > Cebus > Cebus imitator. Next base: position 167,891 of record NW_016107955.1, on the reverse strand, counting down.
CAAATCATTACCCTCTCCTTGGGAGGACACAGATGCCGAAGTCTCAGTGGCGGCACCATCTGCAGCAAAGACCTGACTCTGTAGAAGAAAAAAACTCCTAAGCTATTATGAATTTCAAAAACACCTGCCTGCAAATGGCAGGACTCCTTCCCAGGGCACTGGTTGTGAATGCCACAGATTTTCTTTGGCCAACCTTTTAACCACCTTACACTTTTATCTTATAATCTGTGGGAAGCTATTATAAATACAGTGACTGGAGATAGGGGTGCGGGTGCAGGAAAGGGAAAAGAAAAAAAAAAAAAGGAAACATTTCTAATACTAGGAGAGGAAAAAAATCTCCAGGGACACCCCAATTTTGTCTTCATTTATAGGCAACAGATAATTTACGGATAAATCAAAATTAATACCTTTGAAACTCCCCTGGCATAGTCCTAAATACTAAGACCACACAGGCATTTAAAAGGGAGAAGAAAGATAAAATGCTGTTGGAATTGACTTACATTAATGGAAAAACTTGACTGCGCATCAAAATCACTGCTCTGACGAGTAAGTGACCGGTACTGCTGATATACATCATCACCCATGTCTTGTAGGAGCTGGCCAACCTCTTGGGTCATACCCCCAGGTTTAGGATCAGATTTATCTGCTAGAAAAACGGTAACAACCATCAAAAACGAAATAAACCTCTTCTACAATTGTACAAGGTTAATGCCTATCTAGCAGTCTTGGTCAATTTCACATCAAGTGGCTAAGACTCTTTACGTGGTGATATTACAGATAATGTTAAAGTGCCTCACCCTAATATTACAAAAACTAGTCTTGTAACCACAGGCAATTTACTTAGTCTCCTTACTTTCCTAAGCTGTAACTATAAACCTTAAGTGAATGCACCTGCAGTGGAAGGTCAATAAATGGTTGCCACAGCTACACAGCTAAAGTATTTGGGGGAGGAGGGGATAAGAGATGGGGTAAAGATTCTGGGGTGGTAGAAACAACGAATTCTATATGAATCAGAGTGCTGTAGAGACAAAAAGCATCAACGTCAGGATTCAGATTTCTTTTCAGTATTCATCAATTTTTGGCAGTTCTGTGGACCTATCAATTAAGTATGTCCTGAATAAAATCTAGAAGGACCTTACTATAATGGTACCCTATGTTCCAAGCAATTCAACCATGACTTTCCTAGTGCTTATAAGCAGAACCTTAACTAGGAATAAAGTTGGGCGGGGATGGTGGTCTCAACAGTTAGGAAGCCAAGACACAACCCCTAATATTGTCTCCAGCTCTTCAGGCAATAAAAAGGCTTTGCTTAGTATGAAAACATTAGAGACTTCCTGATATCTTATTTTCAACCTCCTCACAGAATGCCATTATCTACTTTTTAAATCTGTTCATTCTTCCTCCTGTATGGTGTGTATTCTCATACAACAGAACTCTGGCAATCTCTTCATCCATTCAAGGTTCATTTCAGAAATCACTTATACAAAGAAACTTTCTTACTTACACACCCTCACTAGGTCAGGTGCCTCGCCCTAATGACTTATCACCACCCTGGTATGTCATACTATATGACTATCAGTTTCTTCAAAGACATGCATTAGGTGTCTTACTCATCGTGAGCCCCAGAGTACGGGCACATAGTGAGTTTGCTGAAATGACCCAGGCAAAGTAACAATCCTCCAGTGCCCAGCCACCTGAGGCAGGTTAGCTACATACCTTCCTCTGGAGCATGGTATGCAGCCAGAGCATTTAGCATATCGTAGATCACTTCTTTGATAGTATCAGGGATGACAGGCAAAGGTGAGGGCTTCAAAGGGGTGGTCTTCACCAGCTGTACAGCATTAGGACCTTTAATTCTAAGATTCTCAAATTCATCATCTGAAGCTAAACCAAAATGAGAGAGAAAAACCAGTCAATCATGAACCATACCTAAACTAGGTTATTAATAAAGGCTCAGAAGGGGGATTGTATAACATACAAGCTTGACATAGGAGACCATTTTCAACTAATGTTCAAATAGTACAATACAATAAACATCTACATACTTTTCATCCAGAATTATCAAGTGACTATCCCTAAATACATCTACATGTAGCTCCTAAGATCAAGGATATATATATATATATGTTTTTTTAAATAAGTTTTTATTACCAAAAAAAGCAAAGGGGAGATCAAGGATATTTTTCTACAAAAGTGCAATACCATTATAATACCTCCCAAATTTAACAGATATTACCTAACACATAGCATTCAAATTTCACCATATCTCCTTTATCTGGATACAGAGCCCAACCAAAGCTGGTAGTGATTATCTCTGTAGTCTCCTTTTCTCAGAAGAAATGCCCCTGTATTTTTTCTTTCATAACATTAATATTTTGGAAGAGTCTAGGCCAGCTGTCTTATAGAACATACTAGTTTGTATTTATCTAATTGTTTCCTCAACAGGTCAAACATTTCTTGGCAAGAATACACAGAAGATGTACACTTCCCACTGTGTTACATGGGTCATGCATCCATTTAACCTTTAATTATCACTTGATTTGTAAACCATTAACTAAGCTCCACCAAAATGAGCTCTTTGAAGGGAAGGACTAGAATGAATGAGTCCTCAGTATCTCTGGCTGGGATTACAACAGAGCAAGGCTCAGAGAAGCTACTGAAGTACCTACTGCATTGACCCAAATGACCAACCAGCGAGCCAATGTCCTAATACTTGCCTAAGGTGGCTCTCCAAGTTACAGACCTCCTCATAGATAAATTTCTGGATTTATACCAGGCCACAGACTTAATATCTCAAAGGCCAGAAGCAAGTGAAACTCACCAGTTCCTGAGCCTCGAGGGGCAGGAAGGGCGATGCGGATACAGCAGTTGGCCACTTCTGTGAAGATGTCTGGATTGCGGCATGCGGCTGGCCCAAGAACACGAAGGATGTAATTGATCTCCCGAGAGCCGAGGCTGCCAGACACAACACCAGAGGTAGTGCTACCAGCTCCACTTGTAGCCGCTGAGCGAACAACCTAGTAAAGAGAGAAAGAAACACTACTGATTAAACGCTGCTTTCTAAAAATACAACTGCAGTCAAGAAAGAGTTACCAAGAATTAAAGCTTTTAATTTTGGGGAGAAAGAGATTTCATTTTTAAGCCCTGTCCCATCTCTTCTTGATTCAAAAAAACCTGGCTTATAAAAAAGTTGCAACACATCTCAAAACTATCAATTAGACCAGACTGCATGTGATCTTTACAGAAACTGGGAGATGTCTCAAGACTATAGATCCCACATAACTTCCACATTAAAGTGTTAGCTCCCGAGCTTCTCCAATTGCTGTCCCAATTTTAAACAAAAGTGGTTCAAAAATATATAACACTGATATCCACTTAGTGTACAGGAACAGAATTATGTATTTTCTTTATGCCTCAAAGTCAATGATCAGTGTGAAATAATGACAGTCACTGGAGATACTCAACTATTTATATATTGTTTGCCTTGATAACACAGGGTTTACATATAGTTATGCTTTTGCTCTTCTCATTAAACTGCTTGTCACATCGAAAATATATGAATTACAAGCAATTCCACAGTGAACACTCTTATATATGCATCTTGGCATACTTGATGTTAGTTATCAGATAAATTCTTAGTCACAAAATTTCTAGGTCAAAGGATATCTTAAACTGACAATACCAAATTGCCCTCCAATGTGGCTGCACCAACTTCCACTGCTACCAAAAGTTAGGAGTGTGCCTGGTTTTCCACACCCGTAACTACAATGAATAGTTTACATTTTTGCCATCTTGATATGTTAAGACTGTCACTGATGATGTTTCTTTGTTCCCCACACCCCAACTATAATTTACCTAACGATTAAAACTTTAAAAGTTTTCCCTCATCCAATGAGGATCTACACTTTCTCCTAGGGCTTTGAACTTATACGTTTTAAGCATTTCTTTACAGAAAAAGTATTTAAAGTTTCTAAAATCAGAATTTAGTTGTATATAGTTGTTCCTTCCTTGCTGGGCTATCTCCTGAAATGTGGATCACCATACATGCTACCTTTAATAGCTCTCTTTCTCTTGATTTGGCACATGTGAGGCGAAATCAAGCAGGCTGGGTAAAGAACTGTCTGAAGAATTTAAAATGTATATTCCAATATATAAAAACTGATACCACTTTTCTGGCAATCAAGTTAAAACATACTTATACTTTTTGATCCAATTACTAAAAATCTCTAAGTAATGATCTTAAACATGAACAAAGTTAGGCACAAAAATGAACACTGTAACACTGCTTACAAATGCAGGAAATAATGTCCAAAGAGAGGAAAACAGAAGCAAAGTCTATTAATAGTCACATGATTGCTGACAAAGTATCAGTAGAAGAAAGGATTTTGTAGAAGTACTGAGAAGGAAAAGCCTCACTAGTAAGACGTTTGCCTTTCATCCCTCCATTGTTGTCTTAACTTTATTTTTTTTGAGACAGAGTCTTGCTCGGTCACCCAGGCTGGGGTACGGTGGCATGATCTTGGCTCACTGCAACCTCCGCCTCCTGGGTTCAAGCAATTCTCCTGCCTCAGCCTCCGGAGTAGCTAGGATTACAGGTACATGCCACCACACCCGGCTGGTCTTGGAACTCCTGACCTCAGGTGATCTGGCTGCCTCGGCCTCCCAAAGTGCTGGGCTTAGAGGTATGAGCCACTGTGCCTGGCCTGTTGTCTTAACTTCACAAATGACTTTATTTTTTATAATTACTTTGCTATTTTTTCCACTGCTCTGTAACTTTCCTAAAATATAATAACCTGTTTTCTGATCTGCACAATGGGTATTTGTTAAGTGTCTATCACAGTGCCTGGCAGATTACAAACACTCAAAAAACTTTATACTTTTATACTCCAATATACAATGTTTTGAAAATAGGCTCTTGGGTGAACACCTGAGAGGTACTTCTACAAACGAATGATTTTGAAGGTATGAACTTGGGGGATGGTATCCCAGTTCCTTACTAACCGTTTTTGGCTTGGTCAATAAAATCTAGATTTAAAAAAACAAAACAAAACCCAGATTGCCAGAGAGGACTTTCTAGATAAGAGATATTACCATAGTAAATTTAAGGGCAGAAAACGTACTTTTTAGTTCCTTTTTATATGTCATGCAATAGGATCATCCTACCATACCTAAGCAAGCTTCCAAGGATAGAGTTTGAAAATTCTGTTAGGCAGAGTATACCGTATATATATCTAGCTATAAGAAGAATCAGAAGTCCATTTGTTCTCAGACCAAGGAGAACAAAGGTATGATGTAAAGCTAAACCAGAATCTGATACAAAACAGACTCACCTTTTCCATGGTATGACGAAGGGTGCAGGGGTCCTCAATGATGTGTCTTAAGAGAAGGGTGACCAGGGGAGTAAACCCATTGAAGCCTGAGCTCTGGGTCAAATTCAAGATCATACGGGTACTCTTCAGTTCCGCAAACATCATGGCGTATTTGTGGTCCCGGGTGAGCCTCAGACAGAGGCGAAGGGTGGCATGCAAAGTATCTGGGTCCACAGGGACTCCCAGCATGCTCACACAGGCCCGGATTAAAACAGTCACCATATCTTCCGTCAAGCCCTGGATCAGGATCTCCCCGATTTTTGTTTCCTCCAGGCTTGTCTCCTTTTCAGTGTTTGTACTCTCTAGGGCCAAAGGGGTATCTATAAAATGGGGAAATAAGTTTTAGACAGTTTGTTTAACTTGATGTTTATTTCCTATCACACCTCCCTCCTGACTGGCCAAGCACTTGGGTCCTATTACTAAGAAAAGCATGCCAATTAACAATTTAAAGACCAAATGAAAAAGCATAAGGGAGGCCTGTGTACCTTTAATCTGTTAATTAATCTGATGAAAGTTAACTCGAAATGAAATTGGCCAGACTTTGAGTTATAAAGGCACACTAGCTTTAGGTAAAATGCTCTTGGTACATACCACTGCCTTTATTTTCTTTACGTTTGATATCCATTTCTTTGCTTTCTTCTAGCGTCTTCTCTAGCTCCTGTCCATTGCTGTTTTTTGAATTTTTATTCAGCCGAGGTACCCTGAGGAGAGTCAGCATCACAGGGCGTCGGTTCCCTGTTTCCTCATTAACCTAGGAATTCAAACAGACATTAAAAAACTCTATCAAAAAGGAATTATAAAGGTGGGGCAGGGGAGGGATATCTCCCAGGTAAAATGCTATAACAGGAAGGAACCCTGGCAATTTATCCCACCTTTACCATTTATAGAGAAAAAACTTGAAGGCCCCCAGAAGGCAAGTGGCATACACAAGACCCTATAATGAACTGTAAACTTTCCAATAGAGCAAATACCATCCCTAGCCACTCCCTAGCCCTTAACTAAACACTTGAAAAATCAAGAGGGGTAGTATAAAATTGCCACAGACGCAAGGTCTAATCAATGACCTTAGGAAGACTCAGTTTTCTGAAACTATACTTAATTAGGTAATGGTAATGCTCCTCTTCATAACACATGTCAGGAATGCTAGATAAGAAAGAAGAAAACCAAGACATGCCCCTCTTTTTGATAAAGTTTACAGTAGGGGTGTCCAATCTTTGGCTTCCCTGGACTACACTGGAAGAATTGTCTTGGGCCACAAATAAAAGACTAACACTAACAATATTTGATAAGCTAGTAAGAACAACAAAAAATCTCTATGCGTGTGCTGGACTGCATTCAAAGCCATCTTGAGCCGCATGTGGCCTCTGGGCCACAGGTTAGAGAAGCTTGGTTTATAGCGCTGAGTGAGCACGTACCTGCACCATTGTAGTGAATTGGACAGTGTATCTTCTTCGGCCTGCAGTGAATCGCACACTTGTCTCTCCAGATTTCCAGGCAGAATCAATAGTGCTATTGTTGCTTGCACTGTAACTACACCAACGGCCAGAGCGATCATCAAACCAGCGCCAGTTGTTGCTGTTGGATTGCAGGTACTAAATATAAAAGTACAAAGTTTCTTTGTATTTCTTTCAAGGCTCATTATTAGAAGAAATGGTAACTTCATCAGGGTTCACTGCGAAAACTCACCCAGGAAAAAGATACACTGGACAATTAATAAATTTTACATACCAAGAGAGAAATTTTCATATGCATTTACTCTCACATTCCTCAGTCTCTCTGCTATGCTTTAAAAACGTGTCTTCTAAAGTTCAGGCATCCCTAATTTAACAGTGTTGCGAAGTGGGGCCTGATAAAAAGATGATTAGGTCATCGGGGCTCTGCCCCTGATGAATGGATTAATGTCATTATCCAGGGACTGGGTTAGTTATTGTGACTGGCTTGGTTATGGTCCCCTCTTGCTCTTCCACCTTCTGCAATAGAATGATTCAGCACTAAGGCTCTCACCAGATGTGGTCCCTTAGATCAGCCTCTAGAACTATGAGCCAAATAAACTTCTATAGTTTATATTAAATATACTTTTTTTTTTTTTTTTTCAAAACAAAACAAAACAAAACAAAAAAACAGTCTGGCTCTGTCACCTAGGGTGCAGTCCAGTGACTCGATCTTGGCTCTGTTCACTACAACCTCTGCCTCCAGGGCTCAAGCGGTTCCTCCACCTCAGCCTTCTGACCAGCTGGGACCATAGGCGTGTGCCACCATGCCCAGCTAATTTTTTAAATTTTTTGTAGAGATGGGGTTACATCATGTGTTGCCCAAGCTAGTCTTGAACTCTTGAACTCAAGTAATCCACCCGTCTCAGCTTCCCAACGTGCTGAGATTACAGGCGTCAGCCAATAGTTTATAGTCAGTGGTATTCTGCATTACAGTAACAGCAAAACGGACTAAAATACTTTCCCTAGACAAAAAACTATCTGCAGCCCCTTATCTTGCCATATCTACCTTCCTTTTGTTTCCAAGAAGGTAGTGAGATGATGTGGCACAATAATCTTCATCTAAGGAACATTTGCTTTTTGGAAGGATTGTTGTATACTCAATCCTTTACATAACAGAAAAGCCATTCCTCCTCTGGAGATAGCACACTCCTTTAACATTTACTTCCAGAGTAAATTCTTAAGAGAAACCTAGCTATGAAAATCCCTTCAAAGATTTATACATTGGTCAGAGACTTCTACATTCTTTACTACTCTCTCATATTCTCTTCTGGTCTACTCTTGCCTCAGGAAGCTAAACTGTCCGGCAATCATACATACTACATTACACACCTTAGTCATCTGGGCTCTCCTTTTTGAGGAGATGGCTGTCTTTTCATAGAAATCAATCAGGAGCAACACTGGTGTGATCCACCTAAAAAAGAGAAATAAATGATCTGTTCTGGGCAAGCAAGAAACCTGCATGAATTGGGAAAATATATCTTAATTTCATCAGGCACTTCCTTTATAATTTTAAAATTACACAAGTACCCCAAATTTGCCCCATACATGCCTCAGAAGAGTGCCTAATTCAGGCCCATGTCCCAGGGAAACAGAAATGAGACTAGGGTAGACATAGGGTCACTCACTTTGGGGTCTGGACTTCCTTCTGCTCCTTGGCTGCTTGGAGGCAGGGCTGAACCACTTCCAAGAGTTTGATTAGGACATTAAGGATGCCACTCGATTCAACCACCCAAGCACAAGGTAGCTTCAACTCCTGAGAGATTAATCAAAGGGAAAAAACCCCGAGATATCAATTTCTACTCAGTATCAAAGACTAGCAGTGGGACAGGGGAACATAAGGGTAAACAATAATAGAATTGGCTGAATTTAAATTTTACCTCTTAGCATCTACCAGTTGTGTAATCTAAGATGTGTTACTTAAATTTTCTAGGCTTTGGTTTCCTCACGGGTCAGAGGAAGTAATTTTTACCTCCCGGATAATTGTGATGATTGAGGTTTTATATATATATATAAAGTACCCAGTGTCTGGCATATTAGTATGTGCTTAATATGGAAATGTTTCATCACCTAGGCTGTGCAGTCTTAACTATGTTGAAGTTATGAAGTTTTAGATTTACAGATAAGTTTTAGAATCTTTCAAGGAAAATGGAATAATTAAACACAGTTAACGGTTACAGTTACACTTATTGGGGCTAAAGTGTTACTTTTCACAGGAAATCACTGGAAGTAAATGTCCAATGATAGGTAATTATTTAAATAAATTAGAGAACATTCAAAATATGTAGTAATGTGTATAGAAAATGGGGAAATAGTCATAATACTTAACAAAAAGAATATAAAACTTTCTATATAGTCTTATCCCAATTGTTTAAATGAACAATAAATAATATTAGAAGAAAATACAAGACTGTTCCTTGCTATTTGTTTTAGATGGGGGGGAGGGCCATGAGTGATTCTCTCTTTAGTACTCTGAAACCTTTCCCACATTATCTATTTACGAAGTGCTACAGTAAGAGTTATCCCTTCCATGAAAAAGGAAAGCCCCAAGACAGCTGTTACACAGTTTGACTCCTATATTGGACTTAGATCTCCTGAGTTGTTGTACGTAAAGGGTTCACTTCATTAAGTTCAGATCTTAAATATAATGAGCCACAAATAAAGTCATTTGTTCAAGGTTAATTGCCTCCTAGCTCCTATGGTTGGTTGGATCAGGTCTTACCCAAACCACTCTCTTGCCTTAAATAATTTGCCGACTAAATAGGCAAGGAAAAGAGAGAAGAATCTGATTCCATCTAATGTCTATTACCTCAATATTGACCACATCCAATTTCCATACCCTACTCTACTATGTGGCTGCCAGTTAGGTTTCCTCAGAGGAGCAAAAATATTCTATGACCACGCTGTTAGTAATTTAAATACTTTTCTTTTTAAACTACCACCTCACAATTCTGACAAAATTCAATTAACGCTTGTTCTCAGAAGCCCTTCTCACATAAATCCAAAGTGATGCATATGGCTTTCCTAAACCCAGATGTAATTGTTGACAACATTTATGTAATACAGAATGCCGTATTTTGTACGTAATTATGTGCATTTTAGCCTATCAGAAACCGGGCTCATGAAATGCAAGGCTCATGCCTTAGTCTTTTTATTGTCTTCAATGCCTCATATATGGTATTTGAGAATTCTTTGATGAATGAATTACAGGGCCCCAAAGATCTAAATCTTACCTCAAAAAGTAGCGTTAAAAGCAAGATTCTAGTAGCTAAATTGGAGGCCTGGGGCAGGGTGGCCATCTGACTTATCCACTCTGACACGGTTTTTGTGTCACTTGTTGTCAAGGGAAGAGCAGCTTTGATCAATACATCAGCAGCTTCCCAAACCTAGAAGAGCAAAAAAGGGGTTAAGTCATGGAACTGCAGAGCAAGATGAGGTTTGTGAAAATATTCTCAACCTTTTGAAATAATCCCTCTACCTCCAACACATTCACTGAAGAAAGGTAGGTAAATGTAACATATTTACCATAGGGATTTAGAATCTATATCAAAAGATGTATGCTGCTAAAGAATCACCACTAAACAATTACTTTATTAGGCTAGAGTGTAAGAAGCCTAAAATCTAAGTTAAAGGAAATGCATATTTACAAACTTCCTGGTGCATACAGTCAACCCCAAAAAGCTTCTATCAACTTATACTTCCATCAGCAATCTTCACTCTCTCTCTCTCAGAATTATTGTAAAAAATACATTAAACCTTTCTGTGAAAAAATGTTTTATCCAGTTTTCCTTCACTTGTGTTCTCGTGCATTAAAGTTCCTATTTTACAAAGTCCAGAAAAAAGTCTTCCCTTTTTAAATTTCTTTCCCAGCTTCTAGAATTAAACATCATATAAAACAAGATTCCAATTACTTAAATACCATCGAAATGTTAACTGGCTATCTGGGTATGGGAATTTAAGGTAATTTCTTTCTTATCCCAATTCTATAATTAGCATACATTAATTTCATAGAGAAAAGAAAACACTATTTAAAAGAGGACAAATATCAGGTCACAAATATTCATCAGGATGGGGACTCAGTTGTTAAAGTGGTTGTTACATAGGAGGAAAAAACATTTATTCACTATTAGTCCAGGGGACAAACTTGGCTCAAGAGTAAGACACATTTTGGAGATTTTAAGAGAAAAGTAGAAAAGAAGAGCTTTTTTTCCCCTTCTAAAGACATTTTTGAGTGTGTGTGTGATGTAGTTAATTCACTGTTTCAGGATTACCAGATTCAAAGAATTCAAATAGAGAATATACCCGTATCAGGTACAATGAAAAAATGCTAATTTTTCAGAAATCAGGTTTTGAGAGATGCAGTCAAACCACTTCACATAATCCCCTTCTAACCCCTTCGGAGCTCACCTGATTGACTACTTGCTTCAGAATCATGTCACGATAATCTGCTCCATTACGTTTGACTGCTGTCATGATCAGGTCACACACACGGTATACTGTGTCTGGCAGCTCATCAAGAAGGTGGAAGCATCCTGGCAACATAGTATCTGTGAAAGTGTGGAGCTCATCTTGTTCCAATGGGTCAGCATCCTGGAACTTCTCTAGACATTTAGCCTCTTCCTCTTCCTGCTTTTCCCGAGCTTTCCGTTCCTCTTCCTCCTTCCGGCAAGCAACTTCCTGGACGCAGAGAAGGAAGTGTGATAGTACACAGCAGAGGCGAAGGAGAAATGATAAGAGAGACTCTGAGAATGTATTTGCTCTACCATATGAATACCCTCTTTTAAAAAAAATTTTTAAATTTTTGTTTTGTGTTTCAGTGTCATGTGATACCAATGAATATCCTCAACCTTCTCCTCAAGCAGTTAATACTTTCGTCCAGGGTGTGGCCGTCACAAAGTTTAAGGCAAGACAGGGAAGGCAGAAGGGAGGGATGCTTCAAACAACTTCCACTGTCACGTCATCTGTAGCATTCTATAGTACCTTCCACAAATCATTTCTAGACACTGTTCTATATTATCTGCCAGCAGGGTAAATTACTAAGTACACTATGGGTCTCTTATTTGACAATAAAGATTAATGCTTCATCTGCCTCACTTAAAGCTTTAGGTCAATACAACGTAGCTGAATGACAGATGGCAAAGTTGGGATGAATTAGTACTCTTCTCCTGTCTTCCTTTAGATTTCAATTTAATTCTATCAATTACTTTGCAATAACTAGCAGAATGTCCACAGAATACTAAGATTCATGTGCAGTGTCCTATAGTTACCTCAGGTGACTCTGCCCTTTGATCCATTGGAATATCCTGTCCCAGAGACATAGCAATTGCTCTCATCATCTGGTCCTCTTCAGACATGCTGAGATCCTGTGGAGTGGTTAAGAGAACATCTAGTAAGAATACACACTCAAAACAAAGAAACCCAACGAGACCACCGCAACTCACAGGGAATCAGACATTTTGTGCTAAAGCTAAAGAGAGGAAGGGGCTCAAAATGCTGCTCCCGTATAGTCAATTCCAATCAGGCTTACTTTCCTCATCTATAAGAACAGATGAGGAAAATCACATGTAAAATTAAGTATAGGAAGGGGGCTTCAATGTGACTACCTATTCTATATCTTAGAAAAGTGTGCCTCTTCTGTTGTTTTGTGACTGGGGATTCTTCTACAAACAAAGTACAGTAATTTGTGTTGCTGGGGGATAGAAAGCTTCTGTTATCATGAAAAGAACATACTGGCATGGATATGTCTGAAAATGAGAAGTAGTTTATAGAAAGGAAGACCAATGGCCGAATAATAAAAGGAAAAAGGACTTCAGCAGTCAAATCAGTTATCTTGGAAAACCACTGCTCCTGAGCCAACTTACCCGAACAACTCCTCCCATGATTGGAGGAGGGTGTGTTAGAAGGTACTCTGTGGCCTGCTCCATTGTGCTGGTGTTCAACAGTGCCTCCATGGCATGTTCCCTTGTGAAGCCCATGTCCATAAGCTACATAAAGAAGGCAAGGGCTCAGCATCACATTAGAAGAGAAATACAAATACATTTTTAAAAGGAAGGAAAATTTTCCTCTTCAAAGTGGGAATAAGTTTTTCTAACTTCATCTGAGCTAAGAGCTTTTATGAGCTAGGGCAGTTAGGTAAAATAAACAATCCTTTCAGTTTGGTGCTTCCATAGCATTCAAACATTGAAGACACAGGATTCAATCCAAGAGCATTCTCAATTCCATCCTCTAAGAAAGTTGTTTGGGGGGGGGGGCGCGGAGATGCATACTTATTATGATTAATAAGATTATTATAATTAAAAGATTGAGACTCATACAAAGAAGTACAAATTGGTCCCAATTTTCTGGAAAACAAACTGGCCACAGAACAAGTGCCTGGAAGACTGATCTAAGTTGTTCTACTACCAGGCAATAATCATGAGACGTACATAAGGAAACTATATACCAGTGTTACATCATCAAACTGTAAGAAAATTAACAAGAAAACTAATATCCAACAATAAAAGAATGACCAATTAGTAAAAAAAAAAAAAAATTGATAACAATACAAGTATACATATTATTTGATGTTAACAATGTAAAAATTAGGCACAGGACTGAAGAAGGAGACAATGACTGTCTTGTGTGATAAAATTATGAATGCCTTTTAAAAGTCTTGTATTTATAAATTTGGTAATGATGGTATTTATTACTTTAATGATAAAAAAAACGGGGCAAGTGTATATGGTAGGCAGATTATAACAGGACTCTAGACATAAAGCTAACATACATACAAACTCCAGGAGGAAAATGTTAAAATGCTCTTTGAGATTCAAGTGGTAGGACTTTACGGGCCTCTCCCCTCCCCTCTTTCTAGCCTCCCAATTTCTAAAATGCCCCTTCTGTTATATACATTTTATTTGCAAGTGAAAACAAAAGTTTTGTAGGTGACTAAGGTTTCAAAAGCTCTTGTTGGAAAGTAAATCTGGTTCACAATATCCATTCTCTTAAAACGTTAACCAGAAAATAATTCTGAGGTAGCAGGATACTGAGAATACTCATCAACATGCTTGAGAGGACTACTACCTGCGCAGAGCATCAGGACTATACTCCAGTTTTCCTCAGGGGAAAAAAAAACAAATGCTAAGAGAAGGAGCAAATTTAACCTGTTTCCTGGCTAATGTGACCAGGCACTCAGTGGTATGTAAACTTAGAAAACCCATAAACATTGCACTCCACTGGGTGCAAAGTCTGGACCCTGGAGTGTGAGGCCAGCACCCTACCTGTTGCAGTTGTTGCTGGTTGACTTGAGGTTCCCGGCGAGAGCCACCTTCCTCTTGCCCTGTATCCTCTTCTCCTCGAGAACCCTCCTTCTCCTTGCTTAGTCTCTCTCGAATCACAGGTTCTCCTCGGAGGATGTGGCACAGAATGGCCAGCATGGATTCAGCCATTCGTCCACCATATACCTTCAGGGGTTTCCGGTTCCACAGGTTTTTGATGCAAGTAAAGGCTGCCTGTAAGTAATTTGAAAAGTGTGTGATGATCTTTACTTTGCCTCAATTCAAAGCCCATAAGGATTAAGTTAAAGACCTACGGAACAGTCATTCCGCAACTAGTACCAACAACAAAATCCCAGGCCAACATGAGGGGGCCTAAGAAGGCACAGAGAACAGGCATTTAATTCAACCTGAAGCAGTGATATAGTTTGGAATATTTGTTCTGTTCAAATCTCATACTGAATTGTAATCTCCAATACTGGAGGTGTTTGGGTCATGGAGGTGGATCCCTCATGGTTGAGTGCTATCTTCACAATAGTTGAGTTCTCTTATGAGATCTGGTCATTTTAAAGTGTGCAGTACCTCCTGCTTCTGCCATGTGACATGCAAGCTCCCACTTTACCTTCCACCATGACTGTGAACTTCCTGAGACCTCCCTAGAACCCCAGCAGATACTAGCACCATGCTTCCAAAGCTTGTAGAACCATGGCCCACTTAAATCTCTTTTCTTTATAAATTACCCAGTCTCAGTTACTTCTTTGTAACAAAGCAAGAACAGCCTAATACAAGTACCAATCTGAAATTTACAGTTCAAATGTTTATATCATGGAAATTCTCAAATGGTCTAGATTCCCTTGTGTAAGGCAGCCTTATCTGGGAGTTGAATCCAATAGTTCTTAAATAATCATGTTATTTCATTAAGCAGGACAAAACAGAGTGGGAACTAACTTAGCATGAGAAATTCCTTTTGATTTAGAATACTAAATACTCACTTTCTGAGTTACCACAAGGAAGCGGAGTGCACTGAATTGGGGAAAGTTCTGGACACCTCCAGGCAATTTGGCAGGCAGTGAATGTGGAGATTCAAGCACCGTGGTGGGATTCACCATCTTCTCCACCAGCATAAGCCAGGCATCTAGGAATTCTCCTGTACCATCAGGCAAGTCTGAGTGTTCCAATCCCTCAGAAACAGGAACTTTACCTCCCATGGACAGAGCCCAGTTGAAAGTTCTAAATTCAAATAAGGAAAAGTTGGCAGACAGAATATTAGTATTTTATCCTGGGAAGAGGGGTTTACACTAAAAGGTCTCAAATCTATACTGGCACTACACTTCCCTCTTCTTAGAGCTATTACATCTAATCTGTCCAACAGTTAGCAGCTATATTATTTTTTTCTTTTGCTCCGCCTCCTCTCCTTTATTTTTCTTAAGTCTTAAAAATCCAAACCAGTGAAACTCAGCTTGGAATCAACTGACCAAGAAAAGCAGAAAAATTATATTCAGAAAAACAACAGAAAAAGAAAAATCTATTTTAAAAACCCATGCTGGGAACCGGAAGCCACATGAGAAAAAGCAGAGACCCTTACCAACACAACTCTAGGGCAGCCTAAATCCTACCCTCCAAAGTAAATGAAGACAGACATGGCTACTTCCCAGAACATGGAAGGATTAAAATCAATGGCTATTTCTATATATCCCACTGTTACAAGATAGGGCACTTTAAAGCACTGGGCTGGGAAGGAACACAGCAAAGACCAAACTCCAAGAAAAACTCCTCTGTAAAGCAACTTGATCCTTACTCAAAGAGAGCATTGTGGCCTCCAGAGCAGAGAAATTTTTGCAGCATGAGGTGGTAGGGATACTTCCTCTCATCAAACAGCATTGGTGATGTGAAACCAACTGAACAGATGAAGAATGTCAGCCTGAAGGTGGTGGGGGGGGGGGGGGAGAAAAAAAAGCAAAACTTTAACCTTCTGTGAAGCAGACACAGAAGCAACAGGAAATTCATTTAAAAGGCAAGAGAAAAATTTACACACTGAAGTGACACCTCCCACCTACAAAAGAATAAAGGTCAAGTATCCCTAATCAGAAAAATCAAAATATTTCAAAATCTGAAACTTTTTGATTGCTGACATGACACTTAAAGGACATGTTCACAGCAGCATTTCAGATTAGGGATGCTCAACTGATATGTATTCCACAAATATTCCAAAACCTGAAAAATTCCAAAATTCGAAATACTTTCTGGTCCCAAGCATTTTGGATAAACGATACTACCTATATAAAGCTACTGAAATACAATTTGACTTTAAATACTTAAAAAATTACCCATGTTCTATACTAGGTACAACCAAAACAAGTAACTTACACTTTATTTTCTAGAGTAAACAAGGGACCTCCAAGTTCTCAAATTCAGTGGCTCACTCTCCATTTTAAGTAGTATAGGAACAAATTATATACTTTTATATTGTAACTTTCTAGTCCCTGAATCTCAAGTTGAACTTCACCTGAATCGGGGAGTAGGTGTATATGGTGGGGGCTGCCAAGATAAGCCCTTAGTCAAGAGCTTAGTGAGAGCTGAGGCTGTTGATCGAGCAGCAGGTGTTGGTGCTGTAGTAGTGCTGGCAGCATGATGGCTCCTTCTCTGACGGACAGGAGATCCCACACAAAGTTTAACAAGAAGTCCAAATAGCTCAGCAAGTGCTCGGCCTAATCTGGAGGAAGCTGGAACCCAAAAGTCAGAATAAAGCTATATAGTGTTTTCAGAATGGTTTAATTACAACAGACACATTACCATTAACATATTTTTATGACTCATCACTTCCTCCTACCACCTCTAGTTAACACTTGGATTTGTTCTACATTCGATAATCCAAAAAGGAAGCTCCACAAGGAAAAAAACACCACTTTTGAAGGCAGGAGACAGATATGTGGCATTCAATAGCCACCAAATGTGAAAGACCAATGAGCATTCACATTGTTAGAGGAAGTATAAATTGCAACCACCTTTGTAGAAGCAATACAGCAACATATACAGTTAAATAATATACCTACTGGATGATGAAGTCACTTAAAATGCCTACAGACAATTTTAAAATTGGCAAAAATGATTAACCACTTAGATAAAAAAAAGATCACTGACAATATATATAGTCTAATCACAACATGGAATATGTAGTCCCAGAGAAACAAAAAAAACTACCAGGAAAAACATGAAAATTTTTACCAGTATAGTCTTAAGGAATTAGGCAGATTATGGACATCTCAAATTTTCCTTTTCATAGGATGCTTTTCAATATATAACTGAACAAAATAAACACAAACATATGCAAAAGAAACTACATAAAAAACGGAGTGCTTTCCAGCTTCTCTTTAAAATATTTTATGCATTTATTTCTACAATGAAATATACTCTCATGGGTCTCACGTTATTTTTCATGTTTACTGCAATACCATAAACCTGGGACACTCTACGACCCCATATGAAGTGTCACTACTAATGTTGGAAGTGCTCCTAAGAAGCAGGGAAAAGTCATGACATTTCAAGAAAAAGCTGAATTGCTTTATATGCACTGCATTGCCCACTACCTCAGTACAAATGAATTCAGTGTTAAGACAACTGTAAAACAAAGAAAAGGAAACTGGTGAAGCTGTTGCTGCAGCCACACCAGCAGGCTTGGGTACAGGATTGACATAATAAAGACACACCTATAGATTCTAATGTAATTCAAGAAAATCGAAGTCATTATATGAAAACTAAAAGGTAAGTGAAGGATCTAAAGCTGGAGAATGTAATGTCAGCAAAGGATAATTTGATAATTTAACAGAGGTTTGGCTTAAAGAATGTCAAGATAACAGGAGAAGCAGCTTCTATCAACCAACAGGTAATAGTTGAGTTCCCAGGCACCATTAAGAATATCACTGAGGAGAAAGGATATTTGACTGAAAAGGTTTTTAAAAAAGACAAAAGTACACAAAAAAAAAAAAAAAAAGCCACAAAGGACATTTATTAGTAAGGAACAGAAGTGAGCAGAAGGAGTTAAGGCAGAAAGGGACAGACTAACTCGTTTTGTGCAAATGCTACTGGGTTTATGATCAGGACTGCCATTACCTATAAAGCTCCTAACTTCTGAGCCTTGACAGAGAAAGATAAGCAGCAGCTGTCAGTCTTTTGACTGTACAAGAAGGCCTGGGCAACAAGACCCCTTTTTGGATTGGTTCCATTGATATTTTGTCTCTGATGTCAGAAGTACCTTGCCAGTAAGGGAGTGCCTTTTAAAGTGCCTTTTGATATTGGACAATGCCTCTGGCGATCCAGAACCCCATGAATTCAACACCAAAGGCACTGAAGTGGTCTACTTGCCCCCCAAAACCACATCTCTAATTCAGCCTAGATCAGAGTTACAAGGGGCTTTAAGGCATAGTACTCTAAGGAAAGGGTTGTTAATGCTGTGGAAGAGAGCCCCGACAGAGGGAATATCATGAAAGTCTGGAAGGATTATGCCATTGAAGATGCCATCATTGTTACAGAAAAAGCCATCAAGCCTGAAACAAATTTCTGCTGGAGAAAACTGTCCCGATGTTGTGCAGAACTTAACAGGATTTACGACAGCGCCAATCAAGGGAATCATGAGTTTATGAATGTGGCAAAAAAGGTGGCAGGTGAAGGGTTTCAGGAAATGGATCTTAGTGAAATTCAAGAGCTAATGTCTCTTGATGGGGATGAGTGCTTTTGAACCAGTATCAGATGATGAGGAAGAAGACATAGAAGCAGTGCCAGGAACCAAAGCGACATTAGATAATCTGGCAGAAGAGTTCTGATTATTCAAGAATATTTTGACTTCTTTTATGATGTGGATCTTACTATGATATGGGCACTGAAACTAAAGCAAATGGTGGAAGAAATATTGGTATTGTATAGAATCATTTTTACAGTAATGAAAAAGCAACCAAGTCAGAAAGAAATTACCATGTATTTCCATAAAGTTACACTAAGCATGTCTGCCTTCCCTTCTACCTCCTTCACCTGTTCTGCCAGTTAACAAGGAATGAAGATAGCTTAATAACACAAACACCAAAGGAAGAGTATTTCTAGATGGAAATAGCGGGTCAACCACCAAGCTGCAGACAAGTGAGAAGGGACTTAGGAACAAGGACGTTATGGATGTCTTGCTGAGGCATGTCAGTGAAATAGTAGGAGCAGAAGCCATATATACCACAGTTGAAGAGTAAATAGGAGGAAAAAATCAAAGGGAGGGTAGTAGATATGGCTCTCAGGAAGGGATTCTGTCATCTCTGTATCCATAGCTGCTAGTACAAAGCCTTCACATAGGAGTCACTCAACAAAGGACACCTAAAAATAGGTCACAAAATAAGTTTTAAACTAACTTATATGAAATAACAGCCTTTCCAACTCAATCTGTTTGAGGACTGACTAAGGGATTGAAAGATAGAAAAGGTAGGAGAAAGTAGAATCACTCACCTGATAACAAAGGCTTGATTTGCTTAATTCTGGCAGCCATTGCTGGTGTGATTTTAGATTTGCCCTTAGAGTCTGAAGCGGTAGGTTCATCTGTCTCCATGGGAGCCAATGTGTCACCATCCAGCCCAATGCCTTCCAATAAGCCCTGGGTAGAAGCATCCATACTTCCAGCTGTTCCATCCTGTTCCCCATCTACAGATATAAGAAGGGAGCAATAGGATGATGTACAGCCAACATTTACCTGGTTCCTTGAGGAGTACCGAGAAAGATTATCTATGGTTTTTGTAACTCTTTCAATTCCCATGGTTTCCTAAATTTGAAGAAACAAAAACACAACCCAAATATTGTACTGATATGCTTCTCTGTCTGGAGTTCTAAGTAGCTAATGCTGATATCATCAAATGAGAGCATATGAATAGTATTAACCAAGGGCTACCTTGGAAGACTGTTGTGGGTACAGCACAACCCAGAGGGTACCATTCACATAGGCTACAGTGTGCATAGTGCCCAATGCTGTCAATGTGGATGCCCTACTAGAATGTTATAGCTTGTTTAACTCAAACTGGACATCACAGATTACCAATGGTAAATTTTATTTTCTAGCACTTAAGAACTGTGCATATGAATGTGAGATGTGTCTTTTTCTTTGGTATATGCGTGCTCTTAGATCTAAGAATGAGTTTTATGCAAACTTATGAAACAAGTCACCAAGTTTTTCTTTCAATATTCCAGAAAAATTGTGGAGAGGTTGAGTCATCTTTGTTAAATGTGTTAAATAAATTGCTAGAAAAAAATTATCTGAATTGTTAGAGATGCAAATCTTTGACAGTGAAACTAATTTCATTCTCAGTTCTTAGTAAATTTATTCTTTCCCTGAGTTAAATTTGGTACATTTTGACTAAATTTGAGATTCCCATTTTGTCAGGTGTGTGTATAGTTTATTTATTTATTTATTTTATTTTATTTTTTCCCATTTATTTATTTTATTGCATTTTAGGTTTTGGGGTGCATGTGAAGAACATGCAAGATTGTTGCATAGGTACACACGTGGCAGTGATTTGCTGCCTTCCTCCCCATCACCTACATCTGGCTTCTCTCACCTTGCTATCCCTCCCCTATTTCCCCCCAACTGATCGCAGTATCCCATCCCTCACAATAACCAGCTGTCATACATAAGTCCTTGTTTGTTGGTTCTAAGCCTATGTCATGTCAGCTTTACTAGTTCCTTAGAAATTTCCCTCTCCTTAGTAACTTCTCTACAAGTTTTAAAGCATATTGGATACATTTTTTTTTTTTGAGACAGGATCCTGCTTTGTCATCAAGGCTTGAGTGCAGGCATGCAATCATGGCTCACCGTAGCCTCAACTTCCTGGGCCCAAGTGATTCTCCCACCTCAGCCTCCCTAGTAGCTGTGATTACAGGCATGTATCATCACAGCCAGCTAATTTTTGTATTTTTTTGTAGAGATGGGTTTTGTCACGTTGCCCAGGCTGGTCTAGAGTCCTGGGCTCAAGCAATTTATCGGCCTTGGCCTCCCAAAGTGCTGGGATTACAGGCATGAACCACTGGGCCTGGCCTGATACATTTTTATAGACAGAATTATCTTCATTGCTTTCTTAGTATGGTTTATCATTTTTTAATTTCCTCTTTTATATAGAACTCAGGAGAAAAAACTTTCTGGAAAAGTTGCTTGTATTAATTTTAAGTTTGTAGCATTAGAGTCAGAAAATTATGTATGATTTCTACTTACTGAAATTTGGAATTTTTATTGTGAGATAAAATAAAAACAACCTTCTTTATAAAGCAGTACTGTTGATAAAAATACAACGTGAACCACATATATAATTTAAATTTTCTAGTAGCCACATTAAAAAGTATTAATTAAAAAGGTCACTTTTTGCTTTTTTTTGTTTTTTCTTTTTTGGAGACAGAGTCTCACTCTGTAACCAGGCACCAGGCTGGAGTGCAGTGGCACAATCTCAGCTCACTGCAAACTCCACCTCCCAGGTTCAAGCAATTCTCCTGCCTCAGCCTCCCGAGTAGCTGGGACTACAGGCGCACGTGACCACGCCCAGCTAATTTTTGTATTTTTAGTAGAGACGGGGTTTTACCATGTTGGTCAGGATGGTCTTGATCTCTTGACCTCAAAAATTATCAAAATTATTCTAATATGCAATCAACATAGAAATTGAGATTTTTAAATTAAAAGTTAATACCCTCTGATACAGTAATTTCTAGTAATCAATCTTATATATGCAGAAGAGTAGATACAAAACTGTTCATTTAAAAAACTAGCATATTAGAAACTTAACAGGGAATAGTTAATTCATGCACCTTTATATGGTACTTAACATTAAGTGAGGAGAGAGATCTACGAAATGTTTTATCTAAGACAATGACAAATATACTCAGAGAAAAAAGACTGGGCAGATACCAGAGAAAAAAGATTGGGCAGATACTTCCAAAATTGTTTTATTTTTTTGGTGGTAGAAATATGGGTAATTCTTTCTACTAACTTTTCTAACTTTTACCATTATATATATACGTTTTTATGGAGGAAATGACTAAAACTCAGTGAGAGGATGAAAACTAGACTATGGATGATAGAAGTAACTAAAAATTTTCATAATAAACCTATAAAGACATAGGAACAGAACTTAGAAGTAATGACTAAGATTTTAGTTTCTTAGAGTTACCTGATCTTTTTCCGCCCTGGGTCGTACCTGCCTTCTCATCCTTTGGAACAAGTTTCTGCATATCCGCCTGGCCAAATTCGCACCCAGATGGTAGGCTGCAACAAGAGAAATACTGAGCAAAAAAAAAAAAATATATATATATATATATATACATACATATATATATATATATATATATATATATACACACACACACATACATACTGATAGTTCACCTCTTATATTGTAAATGGTCTCTAACTTGCTTGGCTGACACTATCCCTCCTATAGCAGGTAAGTTAAACTGAATATAATAAAGCTTCTATAATTCCTAAGGTAGTACAAAGGTTTCCAACTCACGTTTTTGTATCTGGCTAACAACAGGAACACATTTTAAACATCCACCATGCCAACAAAGCATAATTGGTACATCAAATCAAAGATGTACAAAATGCTACAATTTGTCAGCAAGTTCCTAGGCTGGTAAGAGGGAAGGACTGGGAAGCCTCTGAATTCTCTTCCTCACCCTCCTATCCCAGGCTCACTGAATTTAGGTAACAGAATAATAAGAGAGAACCATTCTCTTACCTGTTTGGGGTACACAGGGAGAGGAGGACAGTGCTTTCCCACACCAGGGAACAGTATAACTGGCTCAGCTTGCTCAAAACACTCAGACCCAATTGAGAGCCCCACTGGTTTACGGAGATGGAACGAATTTCACTCTGTAATCATAACAAGAATTTCACCTTTGGGATGTTCCCTGAACAATTATACTTAAAAAAATTAAAACAAACAAACAAACAAACAAACAAAAAACACAACCTTCAATAGTTTTATAAGTATAAGGAATTTTTCTTCATTGCTATTCTCACAGAGTTATCCACCTCATCAAAATGTCCACATTCAAGATGACAGTTCCACAAAATATCCTCTTACAACATTTACAAACTATTTCCACAACACTGCTCTCATTGCTTTTTTGTAAAGTGAAAGAAAGGCATTATAGGCTACTTGTTTTTCTGAATCAAAGAAACGGTTTTGCAGGTTCATTAAGTACTTTCTAATTTATTTGGTGGGGGTATTGTTATTTCCATCCAATTGCATTACTTCAGTAAATAACTGGATTTAATTCCTTGAATTTAATTTTCCATCTTAATTTTATTACATTCAATAACGAAAAGGTAAGTAATAAAAATCAATCCCTAAGCTTTGCTAAGTAATTTTCTAATTTATTTATAATTGTGTTATTTTATTTCGAATTCAATCAATTCACAGGTAATAGAGAACACACTCCTGCTCAATAGTATAAAACAGGGCTGCTGGACTCTGTTTTGCTTAATGTTGATACCGTTAATCTTTAAAATCAATTATCTAGGAATAAATATAGTAAAACTGTGAGGACATATACAAAATGCCTTCTTTCTAGAACTAGGGATTATAGATTGCAGGAAATGGGTCTGATATGTAGCAAATTTTTACTAATCTGTTAATTACTACTGATTTAAATGTTCTGTGGTAAAAAATGTCCTATCTATGCCATCCCATTATCAGACCTATAAGGACTTGTGGAAAGATTAGGAAGTACTAAGGCCAAATGAATACCCAATTGATGTTTGTCTGCTAAAAAGGGTAATAACCTCTTTTACTCTCAACAAAGTCCACTTCACATAATAAATTATACAGTCATTCAACTTTTTGACACTGTCAAAAAACATCTCATCCTAAGTTTAACTGTTATTTTAGCTGCTACCTCAAGCAGACCTCCTGTTAAGTACAGTAACCTGCTAGATGTATGCCCTAGGTATTTCATTGCCTTTAAATTAATATGTTCACCCCTAAGATTATATTACCTGTCCAACTCTGCAAGTATGAACAAACATCATGATGTAGGCATGGGCAGCAGTGAGTGCATGCAGCAGAGGTGTGGCCTGGGCTGAGAGGGTAGCATCAGCAACATTGCCTGCACAAGCCAGTTCCCGCAACAACACTGAGCCCCCAGGGGATTCAATGGGGCGGTGTAAGGGCTCCAGGGAGGAGAGGATGGAGTCCAGTTGAAGGAGACCCTCTTGAAGGACTTTGGGTTCATGTGACAGTGTCTGCAACAGGAATAATAATTAAAGTGTTAATACATAATGGGCTTCAAATTCATCATGCCTTAATAGTCACAATGGAAGTGACAATTAAATAGAAGTCTCCCAGATTTTAGATATGGCCATGGTCTCTTACCTAGTGGTAGAACCCAAATATGAACTCAGGTACAACATACATTAACATCTCTTTCTAGAGCAACACACTACTTTCAAATCTGGTGAGCCAATAACACTTAAAAGCTTATGATGGCCAAATTGATACTGTTATAGTAAGGACTCTATGGTATAGGATTAATTCCAAATTTTGCAGAGTAGGAAATAATGTTAGGCAAAGTTTGAAAGCATGGAAGTGAATCATTATTATAATGTTCTCTTCTTAAAACAAGAGAGACCATTCTAACATAGGCATCAGGTAGGTAATTTGTTTTTATCTGACAACTCAAGGATCATAAGACCCTTGTGATTTCCTCTCAAGTATGGAGAAAAATCTGACAATAAAACCCCATCACGTGCCACGCAAAGACAGGAGAAATTATGTGCCTTCCTATGGCTTTCAATAAATCTATCCTTTCACAGTATATTATAGGTATGATAAAGATCTTTTCCCCTCTTGCTAATGAAGAGCATTTAATTCAATATTTCAAAGAGTAAAACAAAATAAAGTCACGTCACAATTATGGATCTTTCCAAATCTGTAAGCAACTGGATTTCTCATTTTTAGCAGGAATTACTTATCACTCTGCAGCCCAGCTAATAAAGGAGTTTCATAGATTTCATGTAATCACTATCAAAATTCCAATGTTGGTTTTTGTTTTGTTTTTGCAGAAATAGAAAAAAAATTCCTTCTAAAATTCATATGGAATCTTAAGGGAACCCAAATAGCCAAAACAAGTTGGGGAAAATTTTTTGGAGGTCTCACTCTTTTTGATTTCTATTACAAAGTTACAGTAATCAAAACTGTGATACTGGCATAAAGACAGACATAAAGACCAACAGAACAGAATAGAGAGCCCAGAATTAAATCTTCACATATATACGGTCAAATGATTTTTGACAAAGGAACCACACCATTCAACAGGAAAGGAGACTTTTACCATATAAAAAAAATCAAATCAAAATGGATCAAAGACCCAAATATAAGAGATAAGTTATAAAACTCTTCGAAGAAGCCATAGTGGGAAAGCTGCAAAACACTGAATTTGGCAATGGTTTCTAGGACATGACACCAAAAACATAGGTGTTTACAAAGGCAACAAAAATTAAAAAAAAGAGAAGCTGAACTTTATCAAAATTAAACATGCTTGTGCATCAAAAGACAACCACGAAAAGGCAACTCACAGAACAGGAAAAATATTTGCAAATCATATACCTGAGAAGACATTACTATCAGATATTAATACGTGTAGAAGAATACACAACTCTTACAACTCAACAATAAAACAAATAACATGATTAAAATAGAGCAATGAACTTGAATAGACATTTCTCCAAGGATATATACATGGACAACAAGCACATTTAGAGATGTTCGCTATCACTAAGCATTAGGGAAATATCAGTCAAAAACAAAATGAGATACTTCCTACCCACTAGAATGGCTATTGTCAAAAAACAGAAAACAAGAATTGGTTAGGATGTGGGAAAATTAGAATTAAAAGTAGAGTCTCAAAAGAGTTCTGTTGTATCCATGTTCACAGCATCATTATTATTCACAACAGCCAAAAGGTGAAAGCAATTCAGTGTCAATCACAGATGAATGGATAAACAAAATGTGGTATATACACACAATGGATTATTATTACGCCTTACAAGGGAAGCAAATTATGACACATGCTACATAATGGTTGAAACCTTGAGGGCATTATGCTAAATGAAAAAAGCCAGTCGCACACACAAAATATTTTTATGATCCCACTTATATGAGGTACCTAGAGTAATCAAATTTAGAGACAAAAAGTAGAATGGCAGTTGCCAAGGGCTGGAGAGAGGGGAGGATAAGGAATTTAATGGCGTAATTTCATTTTTGCAAGATGAAAAGAGTTCTGGAGATTGGCTGCACATCAATATGAATACACTTAACACTACTGAACTCTAAAAATGGTTAAAATGGTAAATTTCACGTTATGTATAGTTTACTACTATGAAAAACAAAATAAAGAAGCTTCATTGTTGGCAAAATATGAGCAATGAATTACATGTCAATTATGCTTAAAATACATGACTATCAAGCTTGAAAAGCGGGGGAATTAAATATGGGCAATTAAATGCATGTCAATTATGCTTAAAATACATGACTATCAAACTCTAAAGGAGAGGAAAATACATGGTTAAACATAACCATAAACATAAAATGTGTTAAAAAGCACCCAAAACAAAGAAGGGTGATATACTACTAACACCCAACTACAAAGCCTTCTTGGAGATATACTTTCCCCTCCAATAAACTCTAAGGATGTTAGAACTACATACCAAACTCAGGAACAAAGAAAAAATACTTTGACTTTTCAATGAGAAATAACATAGCACACTATATACTAGTCACAAAATTCACTTATACAACATAACACAAAATTATTCATTATTTTTTCATTGAAGGGAGACCACAATAAAAACACATATACAGAAGTATCGCAAAATTGATTTCCAAAAAGAAATGAAAACATTTGGCCAGATGCTTCTTACCAATATGGATTTGCAGACACCTGCAACAGCCTGACAGGCAGCAGATGTGGGAAAGTCAATGGGCAGATTGGGAAGACCCAAAATGGTAACCAAAGGCAAGAGTCCTTTCTGATTCACAAATTCCTGGCAGTGGTCATCTGTTGTATTGTTGCTCAGAATAGATTCCACAAATTTCATCTAGGTAATAAAAATTTTTTAAAGAAGTTAGAGCCTGATACTTGGAACTAAAAGGCCAGCCTGGAATAAGGATGGGGTAGCCTTCTAGTCATAAAATGGGTGTTTTCTAGAGTACCAAAACCTCAGATAAACAGAGACAGACGTATAACAGGGACTCTAAAACACCCAGGGAGTAAAGAACATCTACGATTTCTGCCCAATCTACATTTTCAAGCACACTGAGTCAGTAATTTGAGATAACAAAGAAGTTGAGTGACTTGCTCAGGCCCACATTATGAATAAGTGGTACAAACATACCTAATCTCTTAATTTGCCATTTAGTGCTCCCTGCATGCCTCTCCTGCAGGCAAACATCATGGAAAATTCCCCCCAAATGTGCTAATAATGCAAATGAAATCCTGAACTCTGGAAGAGTTTGTTTGAAACAAAGCATTTCTTAATAGTAAAAAAGTAAAATGTGGGCAACAAACATATAGATACAAGGAGAAACCATCTCTGGAAGTCTTGAAAGTGCTTAGTAGGCTAGAACAAATGCTAAGACAGCTCTCCCTTTTTGGTAAACAATTCTGGGAAATTCAAACTCTTCACTTTTTTGGTGAGATACTCAGGAATTAGTGGGGAAAAAATAGGAGAAATATGTTGGATACATTTGGAAAACATATTACAGGTTGTATATCCCATATTCAAAATGCTTGAACACCAGGAGTGCTTCAGGTTTTTTTTTTTTTTTTTGAGGGGGGGGAATATTTGCATTATACAGTACAGGCTAAAAATGCTCCAGTGAGCATTTCCTTTAAGTGTTATGCTGGTGCTCAAAAAGGTTCACATTTTGGATTTGGGATGATCAGCCTATGCTGGACTGGCAAAACAAAATCTGTTATAGATTCCTGTTTGGGGAATGGTAACAGTGAACAAAAAAATCCGGAATAATAATGGGGGTTGTGTTGGCTAATTTTTGGCAAAACAGTTTAGAACAAAAACATAAGGGTGGCACATCTTTCTCCTCTTAATTGGATTCCAACTAAAATAAATATAGTGGTTACTGGACTATGATAATTCCACACATTTTAGAGAAAAGCACATATACACCTTTACTCAGTTTGCCCTGTGTTGAATCTTACCACATTAAGGATGTAATCCATGAGGGGAATAGGAATACGTTCCTCTGTACCAACAACCCTGTTAAGGAAGAAAAGAACGAGTTACACAGAAATTCACAATACCAGTACAAGAGAACAGAGTGAGGAAAAGGACACTGTGTAAAATTCTACTCCTTTTTCTATTTATTAATTTCCTTATTTTTTTGAGACAGGGTCTCTATCACCCAGGCTGGAGTGCAGTGGCACGATCATGGCTCACTACAGCCTTGACTTCCCAAGTTCATCGGGTATATGAGCCTTTGGACTCAAATACCACAGGAAAAAAACAGCTGAAATCAATCCTGAAGCTGGCTTTGCTAGCCTCACTAAGGTTGAAAGCATAAAGGCGAAAAATCAAGCCTTTAAAAACTCAACATTTGTATACATTAAAAGAGAAACTATCCTGTCTTCAGCAAACTACTGTTGGGAAAATTTATCCATATGAAAACATTAAAAGTAAGTTCA
This sequence comes from Cebus imitator, assembly GCF_001604975.1. Taxonomy (NCBI): domain Eukaryota; kingdom Metazoa; phylum Chordata; class Mammalia; order Primates; family Cebidae; genus Cebus; species Cebus imitator. The sequence continues at coordinate 139,070 of NW_016107955.1, read as the reverse complement.
ATTAAAAGACTTAATATCTGCTTGAAGAAAGAGGCTAGACAAAGAAACACAAACATCACATGATGTTCTTGCATCACATTTAAAGTTATGGAGAGTAGAAAATAGAATTTAATTTTGTTCAAAGAGCTATACTTATACAAACAACACTTGAGGGCTCCTTCCCTAACAATGGATATTTGCAGCATGACAGTTCCTCAACTATCAAAAAAACATATGGAGTCTTTTGTCTTTTCAGTTGCTTCAATGTTGCACAGGAGATGAAAGAAAAGGTTACAACATGCCATAGCTGCAGAAACCGCAACTCAATGCAAAACACTACACATATAGTATACTGCAATGAAACAAAATATGCCTCTAAGATAAACCCCAGGAAGGAACAAATATTTTAGAAAATGGAGCATTTTGAACACAGGCCCTTGAAACAGATTTGGACAGAGAGTGCAGGTGAGTGCGGTGAGGTGGGGCAGAGACAGAGGGAGAGGCAGGGGAATAAGACAAGAAAGTTGGCAAGAAGCTAGTAGTTCTCATCTCTGAGCAAGACAAAATGTAAACAAAGATTTGCCAAGCACGAGAACATTTGGCAGCAGAATATAGAACAGAAAAAGAGAGTGGAGAGGCATTATGAATGACTTCAGTGACAAAAATATCCAGAACCAGGGTTTGGGTAGGATGTTGTGAACATCCTCAATGAAAAATGTGGGGAGGAACTTTGTAGAAAGTGAGTATACCTATTAAGGCAAGACTGAAATGATTCCATGAGACCACAAAAACTTTTCTTTAACTAAGTTCCTCCTCAGAACCACTGCAGCATTCCAGGTTACTTATATCTATTACCTACCCCCGCTTGGCCTCACCTCCTTGCAAAGAATCTAGAGATCCACCTCTATAGCTAAGGAGTGCAAGTGTGGATCTAGCCCAGAGACACCCAATCCTTTGCAGAAGCCAGATATGATGGCAAAGAGCCTAAGTAGTAAATCAAATGAGACCTATATGCTTCCTTCTTTTGGTACATGGTAACTGGGGAGAACAGAGAGAAAGCAAATAGTGGTTCTTAATATAATTCCAGAAATAAATTTGTTCAGTAACCACTTTTCTTCTTACCTTCATCTTTTGGCTCCCTGGCCCAAGAAGCCGTATAGGAATAACAAAAATGATCAACTCTTTCCAACAGAACCCAACTTATCAACTTATTTCAAGAAAACTCCTTGTAAACTTCCTGTTTCTTTCCCTTTCCCCAAACATATAGACATTCCCAAACTCTGGTCAATTTTCTGTATTTATTTATGGTGGTAGAGCCCCACCCCCTGCCTTCATCAAAAGTAAAGGAGGATTTCAATTTAGTGTCATGGTATGGTGTACACAGGGTTTTTCTGGGGCAGGGGAGTCAGGCACTTCCTCCAGCTTTTGAAGAGACAGCTGTCTCTGACAAAGGAGCCCTCTCATTGGGCCACAATTCAGGGAACAACTGCTTCTGTGCACTCATTGCCTTTAAAGTCCAGACAATTGCTATACAAGTTCTAAAGATCAAACAGACTTTATATAGCCCATTTCTTTCAAGTTGCTCAGGAGAGGTGGGTAGTAACCTAGGCACACTAATGTAATCAAACACAAAGTGAACCGTGCTGCACCAACTACAAATCCTGGTTACTTACTGGCAAGTATATTCATCTTCAGCAATATCAGATTTTTTGAGATAAAACAATTTAGAAGGCAGAAGAAAGAGGCCAAAAAACAGGTATTTAGAACTACTTGTGAATGCTTCTGAATGTAGAACAGCACCCCATGTATTTGAGGTAGACTATAATGCCTAAGTTTCCTTATTCCAGATCTCCAGCACAAAACCACATATTTCAAGAGCACATACGAACACCATTTGCAAATACTAGCTGCTGATTTTGTAAAAATAAAAAATAAAAAAAATAAGGAAAGAGTACTGTCTTAGCCTGGAAAAAAAGCTAGAAACTCAAGTCCATCAACAGGAAAATAAACACTACACAATTATCACACAAGAGAATACTACTCAGCAATGTAAAGTAACAAGTTGCTGACAGATGCAGTAACATGGATGAACCTCCAAAACACATCGAACAAAGAAGCCAGATACAAGAAGGTATATACATCAGATATGATATACACATAAGACTTCATATGATCATTCTATTCATACATATTCTGAAATAGGCATCATAATTCTACAATGACAGAAGATGAGTAAGAGCCTCAATTCTGGGCAGGAAAACCAGAAACATGAAATCTGTATCGAAATCATACCTCATTTTAAACTGCTGACAAACTGGCCAGGTGCAGTGGGGCACACCTGTAATCCCAGCACTTTGGGAGGCCAAGGTGGATGGATCACATGAGGCCAGGAGTTTGAGACCAGCCTAGCCAACACAGGAAAACCCTATCTCTACTAAAAATACAAAAACTAGCCCAGTGTGGTGGTGCATGTCTGTGATCCCAGCTACTCAGGAGGCTGAGGCAGGAGGACTGCTTGAACTTGGGAGGCAGAGCTTGCAGTGAACTGAGCTCATGCTACTGCACTCTAGCCTGGGTGATGTAGTGAGACTCTGTCTCAAAAAATAAATAAATAAAATCAAATAAAGAAAAAAAAATAATCATTTTGTGTGTGTGTAAGGCACTGGAAAACAGATGGGGGTATGGGAAACAGAAATTTGGAAGTTCCACTGAAGAACTTTGGATTTAGGGAAAGGGACGGACAAGACTTATGGGGAGAAGGGTGACACATACGCCAAATCTTTCTAAGTCCTTTCCCTATATTGGGAGAAAGTACACAATTCCCCACAACAACTGCCTGGGATATGAGATAAAAAGAACTTTCGCTTTTAATATATTGTGGCTTTCAAAATGAAGCCGAGTTTAGATAGTGTCTTGTTTTTTCTTCCTGCCCTAATAATCTACTTGGTGACCCAATCTAGGTTTCTGAAGATGGCAGAAGTGAAAAAGTAAATATATGTGCCAAAGTCAGTGAGACTCTTGGATTATGTAAATGAGGTAGTGATGAGAATCCAGAATGTAGAAAACTGCTGATACTAGGGTACAGTAACTATTAGAGTCCTCTGCATCTTAGAAGTTACATATAAATATCACTGTGGTAGAATATTAATGCTACTGGGTTTGTATTTCTAATTTCTCTTCTTTTTCATTCATGTCTCATTGGGCCTAGCTCTCTAAGCATTTAAGACTTAGGGAAACCTTAATCTAAGGCTCTTTATTCATTTCAATAAACAAACTTACTGACTACCTACTAGATACCAAGTGATACAGATATACTGCTGAATGAGGCAATGTCCTTACTCTTGAGGAACTTATAGGTGAATGAGAAAAACCATTAACATGTATAAATAATTTTAACAAAACTGTTGGGAGAACACAAGATTGACTTCTCACTTGGAAGTTAAAAAATCACATATATTATTATTAATTCTAAATTTAAATCGACTAAATCCCCCAATCCAATGATTCAGACTTAAAAAAAAAAAAAAAAAAAACTTCAAGAATAAGACATTTGAATAGGGTTTGTAGGAATTTGGTGGATGGAAAAGGAAGAGATAAGATGATTCGGGAATGGGGATGGCTGTGGATAGAACACAGTGATACATGATATCCTAAGAAAGGAAAGGAGTGCCAAGAAATGAGGGTAGGGCTGGGCGCGGTGGGCGGATCACAAGGTCAGGAGTTCAACAGCAGCCTGGCCAATATGGTGAAACCCCAACTCTACTAAAAAATACAAAAATTAGCTGGGCATGGTGGCACATGCCTATAATCCAAGCTACTACTTGGGAGGCTGAGACAGGAAAATCACTTGAACCCGGGGAGACGGAGGTTGCAGTGAGTTGTGATCGCACCACTGTACTCAAGCCTCGGCGACAGAGCAAGACTCTGTCTCACAAAAAAGAAATGAGGGTAGTGAAGAAAATGCTGATTAACTGTGACAGCTTGAAATCTGGACACATCGGATCTCAGGCATTTGGAAGATGTTCAGGTAATGAAGTCACATGCACATGAACATATATAAGCTTGACTCAAAACCACCACCACCTCATCTTAAAATTTTTCCTTATTTGTAGCCAGGAAAAGGAACCCCACTCAAGTGGGGTTGCTGACAATCAAGGGTGTGACAAAGGAAGCACTAAGACTCATCTACAAAAAAAAGGTCACTTTTTTTTCCAGAAAAAGCACATTTAAAAGAGAACAAAAGATATTGCTAGAATGAAGGTAGGTTTGCCTTCTCATACAGGGAAAGGTATCTGTTCAACAAAGCAAGATACTTAGTAGTTAATGCCTCTCCTTAAAGCACTTGATACCCACAGGCTCATTACTACCTAGAGTTCCAAGAGAACAAACTGGTTTTGGATTCTAGGCCTTTGCTCCTGTTGTCTCTTCCACCTTAATTTTAAGTCCCAAGGTACCCTTCAGGACCAGCTCAAATGCATTCATATCTGTGCCTAAAATGCTCAAGCTTTTCTCAAAATGACTTAGCTACACACTAAAAGAGCGCCTATTAAACGAGCAAACGTATGACTGTCCAGAAGGATACCTCCCACTTTCAGCATGCAGGTGATTAAAAGTTACAGTTCATCCCCTGTATGTGAATACTGTTCAAAGAGCCTGGTGGACTACCCCCTACCAATCAGGAGCCTTTAAGCAACATCCCTGCTTCCATCTAGGCAGTCAATTCTTATGTACAACAAACCTAAAATATAAAGAAATGAGAAGAAAAACATACTGTGACTGTTTACAGTCATACAGCAAATTCCAAAGCCTTGTAATTTATCTAAAACGAACGGACAGTAACGAAAATAAAAACAACGAGCAACAACAAATCCTCACACACCCCTTAAGGACTTCTTAGGAGACAAGCTTCAAAAGTACACTGTATTACATACGTGCCTGAAAAAAACCAAGCAATGATGTAGAATATCAAATCAACAAAGGGAAAATAAGGTCTTTGTGTAAAGCCCATTAACTTGACAGACCAAATTCTGATTCACTTTCATCAACAGCCTTTAAGAAAGATCACTTCCTAAGGCAACCAATACAATTAAATACCAAAGCACACATGACACACAGGGTCAAAAAAGGGAAGACTATTATACTCTTAGAGCCAGTAAGAACCTTAAAATGATCTCTCTCACTTTTTATAGATGAAAGTGTTCACTAAGACATAGAGAGGTGGTAACATGCCCAAGAATACATGGCTAGAAGATCTGTTTTGTAAACACTTACTGCTGATTAGGCTCAGTTTCACTTTGCTGGGTGGAATTAAAGCTTTGCATGGCCTGTACTTCCTCTTCCTCCTCATCCTCACTAGAGGCTTCTTCTGCGGCATGATTAGACCTCGGGGGAGGAGCAGTGGCAGTGCCATCTGCCTTCTGGATTGATGGCTTCTGACAGATGTATTTGGGGTCTCTTCCAAGATTACAGATTTCTTCAAGTAACTGAAAGGCACAGGAAATAAGATTACTTATTCGTAATTAAGGAATGGGGAGAGGGGCACAGCTAACATATTTAGAGGATTTTCTGTGTGTTGTATATTTGCCCAAACACTTCATATACATGTTATATACATCATTCACAGAATATGTTCATTAATTCCATTTTATAAACAAGGGAATATAAGTGCTACACAGTTAAATAATTTGTTGAGGGTCACATGACGGTTTAAGTGACTGAGGATTCTGACTCCCTGTCCCAATTCGCCAAATACCATGAACTCATATACTAGTTTCAACAACAACTCTAAAAGCAAGCTGGTAGGGCTAATAAGGTGGGTTGGGGGGCAACCACAGAGATCAACAGAGACTAGAAAGGGCAATAGGCTTTTACAAATTGAATCTAAGCCATGTCTGTTTATCCATATCATGTATAAAAGAAATTATTATGTAGAGGTTTACATTAAATGGGAAAATTTTTTAAGTAATACAATTCTCTATCTTAAAAAAAAAAACTTTTTTTTTTTTTT
>NW_016107955.1:128917-132574 GCF_001604975.1 Cebus imitator | reverse complement strand
AAAAAAAAAAAAAAAAAAAAAAAAAAGAACCGTTAGAAAGACTGAAGAAAATAGAGGTTGTTTCCTTTTATGTACCAACAAAAGGTAGAAAGAAGAAACTGAGCCTGATTATGATTTTCTTTTCTTTTCTTTAAAGACTTTATGTCACTGAGGCTGGAGTGCAGCATCACGATCTCGGCTCACTATATCCTCGACCTCCTGGGAACAGGCATTCCTCCCACCTCAGCCTTCCAAGTAGCTGGAACTACAGGTGTGCAGTACCACGCCTGGCGAAATTGTTGTACTTTTTGTAGAGACAGGGTTTTGCCCCATTCCCCAGGCTGGTCTCAAACTTCTGAGCTCCAGTGATCTGCCCACTTCAGCCTCCCAACATGCTAGGTGTGTGCCACTGCGCCAGACCAGGCTGTTGTGATTTTCTTTTTTCTATTTTTTTTTTGGTTGTGATTTTCTAATGCCACAACTTCTTGAATGAATTACACCTAGCCCCAACCCCCAAATCATGGGGAAAAGGAAAGGAATCAGTTTAGTAAACATATTCTAAAGTAACTATGTGTGCTGCACCCTACTCTGGCAATCTCCGCTGTCGAGGTCTAAACTAGAGTGAGAGAGAAGAAAGACACACAAACTATTAACCCTCTGGCTGCTCCACTTAAGAATGATAGTGTCTAAATGCTACAGTGGTGGCTGAAAGTACAAAGCACATTTTTGACAACTGTAATCTTTCTGGAGTCCTACCTTCTCGCTAATAATCTCTCAATGATCTGGTCTCAAGCATACTGAGTAAAAAAATCTATTCATGTGTTGTTATCTTAGAGAGCTGGACATCAGAATATCAGATTACCAGATGAACACCTCAGAACTCTATATTTCTTATTGCTGCAGACTAGATGGTGAACCCAGAAATCTACCATTGCTTCTTAATACCTGTTTTCTACCAGTACCATGACAATACAATGGTGAACTGTTGAGAAGCATGGAATATTATGAGCAGAGAAGCTAAAGATGACGTATTCCTTCCAACCTATAATAGAATGTATGGTGGTAATTCCCTTTAAACTTAGCACACCTAACCAGTGAAATGATGAAAAGAGATCAAGGAAGAGTTTCCTTGCAAACTAAATCAATTTTCTATTTTAAAGTAAATCCTAACAACTTACCAAGGGGATCAGAACTCCTCCTCCTCCGCATGGCCGGGAGGTAATCTGGAGACAGAAGAACTTTGAAGAGGCGTTCAAAAGGCTGACACTGAACAAAAGACTGAAGACCTCGGGCATTCAAGCAGAGCGCGCTGAATACATTTGGGAGGGAGCCAAGGACTTCACGGGTAGCAGGAACCTGGAGAGAAGGCAAAGTGAGCTTGAATGCATTGAAGAGTGTCAATGTTAGGAAAATCCAGCCATGGGTATCAAGCTGAGATAGAAGGAATTTTGACAACCAGGTCCCAATTAGATTCAACACTAAAAAGAGAAGAGATAGGATTTTCATGCCATAAGACATTCTTTAAAGAGTAGCAGTAAAGACTTACATCTTTGATAAGCAGTGCATGCAGCATGACATCTGTCAATCCATTATCCTGGAGTGAGGAGAGCAGTGATGGTTCTTGAAATACAAACACAGTCACCACTTCAGTAGCTAAAAAAAAGATGAGAAAATATGGAAAACTGAGAGATTCCTCACAGGAATTGAAATCAAAACACCAAAAACTTAAAAAACAAATATATACTCAATGTAAAGCAATTTAAACTCTTGTGCTTACTATGAAATTAAAGATCCTAATACTGCTCCATCAGAGATTCATCACTATAAAGAATCTAGTGACTACCTTTCAAGATTTTTATGGACACAGTTTTACATAAATGAGGTTATATTGTTTTGTATATTCTGCTTTTCACCCACAATTGTCATACCATATAACGTTCTCTCCCGACCCAACAACCCATTCATTTTGAATGGCTGCCTACTATTCCATTATATATGTGTATCACATGTATATAAACTAGTCCTCAATTGTGAAAATTGATAAACCTAAACATAAATCCTTTTTTGTCTGCTTTTAACTGGAAAAAAAAAATCTATGATGTGAGTTTGCTGGGTTAAAGCAAATGCAAGCGTAAATGATGAAAATAAACTGCCTTCTACAAAGGTTATTCAACAATTTTAAACTACCATCAGCAATATAAGAGTCCTTGAGTATTCATCTGACCAGTTTTTGACATTATAATATTTAAAAATGTGCAGCAATAACTACTAAAGCTTCTGGAACAAGGGAAAAACTCTACTCGAGAGGAAGTATTACAGCATTAATGCATTTATTAAAAAGTAACCAACGAGCTATGAAGAATTAACAGAAAAAAGAATTCAGTGAAATCGAAAGCAAAAAGCACAAACAAAGCTAACATCTAGCTCCATGAAGACACTGGAAAAGCTTATAAACCTATGGAAAATAAAGCAATAATATAAATTAGAAAAAAGAACAGTAATATACACTAGGAATGAGAAAGATTTAACTAGATTATAGAATAATTTCTATAAAGTGTACGTCAACAAGTGAAATATATAGTTTCATAAGAAAATGTCATAAAAATCAACTCTCAGGAAGCGACAGCAAAGCAGACTAGACCAATAACCCTAATAAATTTTTTTTTTCTCGGGTATGGAATCTCGGCTCTGTCGCCCAGGTTGGAGTCAGTGGTGCAATCTTGGCTCACTGCAGCCTCCGCCTCCTGGGTTCAAGTGATTCTCCTGCCTCAGCCTCCTGAGTAGGTGGGGATTACAAGGGTGCACCATGCCTGGCTAATTTTTGTATTTTTAGTAGAGATGGGAGTTTCACCAGGTTGGCCAAATTGGTCTCAAACTCCTAACCTCAGGTGATCTGCCCACCTCAGTCACCCAAAGTACTGGGATTACAGGCGCAAGCCACCATTCCCAGTCTAGAATTTTTTTAAGTAAAAAAAAAAAAATAATCCAGGTAACAGAGAAGCACCAAGTCAACAATTTTATTAAACCTTCTAGGAACAACGAATACAAGGCTTCCCAACTCATAAGACTACAATAACTTTAATTTAAAAACCTGACAAAGAGGAATATATATACAACACCCATAAACCACGTATATAGAACAAACTTGTTTATGGTGATGCTTAGGATCTAAAAGAACCAGGGGATTTTCTATTCAAGATGGTGAATACAGGGTCGCTCATTTATCCCAAATGCTAGTGGACTGGCAGATGTATAGCAACTAGTGGGGACCAACAGTTTCCAATGGTCTTTGGAATTCCTCATGGGCTATAAACTTCTGAAAACTTTTAAGTCCTTTTTTGGGTTTCTATTACTATATAACACTCTCCTCCGTTGACATTGTACAAATGTATGAATTCTATAGAGTTACTAAAATTGAGTATCTAAAAACTGAAATTAGTATTCTATTAGCAATCACTAAGGCATCAAACCTGTTATTTTATTAAGAGGTCGCAACGCCACTCTGCACTGGGAACCCTATACAAAATGATAACCAAGAATTAGAATTAAAGGGTATACACACATACAAAGCAATCAGCTCTGTGTGGAACCAAGCAACTAAGAAAGGAAAAAAAGTTAATTAGGGTTTCCAGGAGAGAATATACAAGTTAAAAGGAATCAAGAGAAATAGGAAAAAAA